>NW_014543125.1:0-14712 GCF_000741045.1 Vigna radiata var. radiata | reverse complement strand
ACCTATACTCTTCACTCACTACAATTTACATATATTCCCATGCATGCACCTTCCTCATACACACTTCTAAATTCACTCCTTACTTCCCTTTGACTTTTCAATGCCCACTTTAACTCTCACTTTTCTCACCCTCACTTATGTCAATCTTCTACCCCTATTTTCTTCTAATCTCTTTTCACTACAACAACCCAAACCCCATTTTTCTCATGCAACCCCATGCACCAGTACCCATCTTACGTGAGACCCCAAAACCCAACTCTCTCTTTTTATTCCAACCAAACCTAAGGTATCACTGTTATCATTTTTTTCTTGGTTCCAACTCTCTCACCCTTCTCTTCCATACAAGGAAAAGGAACTCTCAAACCTCACACCACCACACTCTTTATTAGGGAGTGTATGAATGTGCCCCAAGTTTACCATTTACAAATTAAACGAGGGAAAATAAGTCATTTCAGACAATGTTTTTATCATAAGAAAGTGAATAACCATATATTCTCAACATCCAAAATGAAACCAAACAATGTATCTATTTACAACAACCCCAAATTTTTGAAACATGCAAGGTAAATAATAACACCCACCAAACACATATAGAAACACAAGTGTTCAAGGAACATATAAGCATTAATATTTAACAATAACACCCACCCATCATATACCATTTTATAATCCAAAGTTACACCCCTTACCTCAAATTTCCAAAAGTTTCAAGACTTCTAAGGTTCCCAAGCGATGACTGAAAATGACTTCACTCCTCTTGTTGCACCAAACGTCACTTCACAGCTCTTGGTTCCTCTCCAACTCACAGTCCTAGAGTCCAAGACAAAATGGTGGCTAATCACTCTCTCACAGATGCACACAGTGGAAAACAGAGGGTTTCATTCAATTTCCTTCCATGGTTTCTTTTTGGTGTCCCCCTTCTTCTGCCTCCATATTACAACTTAAATATTTATTAACCCTATCATCTACCCAAACTTACCTCATCCACTTATTTTTCCTGGAAATTCCTTTGCTAGAACTAACCCTTGGGTTACCCTTCCTTAACTCTCTATCAACTCTAGAAATAACCACACTTTAATGGGCATAATTGAGGGTCTTTAACGATAATATAGATACCCCAAACGTTGTGAATTTAAACCTAGGAAAATGAAAAGAATATACACTTTCCTAAGCACCCTCACATGGCTAAGGCTACTTTTAATTCCTAACGTTTACTATTCCATGCATACAATGAAGCCCCTCCATTTATATTCTTTTCCGAAAACATGATAAGAGAAAAAAACAAAGAATGAAAACGTGTAACCATGCAAAACCATAACACAAAAAGAAAACCATTTATCTACCCATTCACGTGCACACATCCAAATATATAATATAACCAAATAAAATAATCCCACCAACTTCTCTCTCATGCTAACTATGTACCAAAAGCAAAAACTAAATGCCTTTCTAAACTTAGCAAACCAAGAAAATTCCAAGCCATGCAAAAAGGCAACCAATAAAAAAAACAATCCAAATACATTTCTCTTTCATCATAAATGTGCATAAAACCCAAAGCAGGAAGGCTTTGAAAGCCATTCACGTTTACAGCCACATGCCAAAGGGGTTCACTTCCTCATTCTCATCTTATTGTGGGCCCCACGCCACCAAGGTGTAAAAATAAAAGAGCTAGGAGTCTTTTTGGTCTTAACAAGGCTTGAACATAAAACCAAACACACACCCCATCCAATGCACACACAACAACCACTAGTCAAAGCTCCATTTGCTAATTAGATAGCGCAAACAAATATAATTAAAATACTCTTTCAACCCTTTTTCGAAAATTAATACAAAACCAATATTAATTTAATTTTCTTCCCTTCCTTAAATATTTCTCAACCCTTATTCACATCACAATTTATTATGTAATACCATAAAATAAAATACTAAAGGTAAATAAAAATCCTTTTATTTATACGGATCTTACAGGAGACATGGTAGATCTAGATGAAGATGATGATGAGCAGGTGATGAGTCGATATTTTATTGATATCACTTAGTTTATTGTGCTAGAATTAATCAGGGAATTATTCTTAAATGTCCGGTATTTTCCCGTTTTTTATAATAGTGCTTAATTTGACTGGAAATTATAATTTTAACTAATTTGAATATTCTGAGCTAATTATTTCCATTATTAATTACAGGAAAATTTTGGAGATACAATTTTGGACACTAGAGAGGACATCAATTCATTCAAGACTCTCCACAAGGACACTTTAGGATTAGTCAAATTTTAATTTAGTAGATTAGGCTTTTTAAACTAAGTTTTGTATTTTTAGGCCAATTTTTGGTAATGATAGACTAGGCCCAATTGTAAATGGAGATGACATGGTTCTAGGGTTTTATATTAGGTAGACCCCACCCACTTAAAAACATTCTCAGACCTAGGAATATTAGGGGGAGAGCCGTCACTTTGCTGTCATGGGATTTTGCACTCTGGTTTTACGTTGATTTCAAGAGTGGAATGTGGTTCTCGGGGTTTTTCTTCTTTCATGTTAAATGAAGAGCACATTTTTGCTTCTTTCTTTTCTTTGAAATGTTGTCACTTGCATTTTGGAATGTTAGCTTTTGAACACTTGTGAAGTCTAAAACGGTTTTTGGAAGATGAGAAAGGAGGTCACGGTTTTTCTTCCATGCTGTTGGAAGCCATCATTTTTTTCTTCCCCATTTGCTTTTACGTTGATTAATGGAATGCAAGTACACATGGAGTGACATCTCAATTTAATGGTGTTTGACGGTGACAGCACTACATCCTAGCTTCTTCATTTTGCTTTTAAGAAAATTGTTGAAAATGATTATTAGAAAGGGAGCAACGTCCGGTTTTTGAGGTTTATTTAAGAGCACTTTTATTTCTTCTAGTGATGTGATGGCAATGTTTTCTTCTATCTTCGTTGAATAAAAAATGGTGTAGTGAGGTGACGCTTATTTTCCTTCAGAATTTACAAGCTTTTCATCTAAACTTTGTTGATTGAAACGGTAGGGCCCGGTTTGAAATTGAAAGGGTGACTAGGTGAATTAGGTGGGATTATATGGTGATGAGACCTTCCAACATTTGGTAGCAGTAGGCATTCACTTGTTTTAATTCTTGGAGAATGAAGCAATTGATTTCACGTGACAAACTTTCTTTTAGAAAGTGGTGGCTTGGTAGCTAGCTGCAGCGTGGAGTGTGTTTACCACTATGTTGGTTCCATCACATTGTTGCACATGTTGTTGACCTTGTTTGAAGGTAACACATCCTTGAAGATGCACGCTGATGTTGCTGCCACGTGAAGGAAGAATTGGTTTCATTTGGAAAGAAAGTTGCAGCTACTGTGGCTCTCAATTAGAATTAGCATCATGGTTAATTGATTTTGGAGAAGGTGCTCAACTTGCCAATTGGAAGAGTGTCACGGCTAGATTCCAACTTTAATATTTGGGAATTACAATTTAAGAAAATGAATAGGTTTTGATGCAAGAAAGGTCACGGCCAGAGGGTAACTTTTAGGCCATTTTCAATTTGATTTTCTTTAGTAGATGCATGTGTTATTTGAATTGATAAAAAAAATATGTTTTTTACTTCTTTAGCTTTAAATTAGTTTGAATTGTAAGTTAGTTGTTTTTTTTTTCTTTAATTTAGTTTTGCATTTAATTTAATTTAACTGTGTTAGGTAGTTGTTTGTTGTCTTGTTGGGGTCTAGTATTTTATTTTATTTTGTTTGAGTGTTGTCTAAGGTTTTTAATAGTGTTAGTTTAATTACCATGCTAGCTTAAATTAGTTTGTTTGCATCTGTGTCTTCATATTGAGTTAGTTAATTTTTGCAAAACCCTTTTCACAAACCCCCCCCCTTTTCGTGTTAGACTCGATTCTTGAACCGCAAAATTGGTCTTTGGGAGACGACCTAGGGGTCATTCCCTAGCTATACTGCATTTCTTTATGCAATCAAATTTGTATGGGCTGCGACACCCATCAGCAGGAATTTGAGATTCAACCTCCAAGGAATTATCTGCTTAAATTAAAAGATCCAGGTTGCTTGAATTTGACATGTAAGATTAATGAGGTTGATATAGGAGAAGCAATGATAGATTCTCGATCTAGCATTAACATCATGCCCATGCGTTTGTTTAAGAAAATTGGAGGGCTAACGTTAAAGCCATCTAATCTCACAGTGACAATGGCGGATGGTTCAGTTAAAACACCATTTGGTATGGTGGAAAATGTGGTTGTTCGAGTAGAGCAATTAGAATTCTTAGCTGATTTTATCATCATGAGTATGGAAGATGCGGAAAGAATTCTAATAATTCTTGGAATACCTTTCATGGCCACATCCAAGATGTCTATTAGCGTCCATGATGCAAAGATCATGATGAGGGACAAAGAGAATATACTCTTTTGTATTGGCTTTAAAGAGAAAAATACTAGAATGAAAAGGAGGGTCATGCATAAGAAGTCAAGAAGAGAAGCTGCACTACAAAACAACATAACAGGTACCAAATCTAATAGTTGTAATGTGTTGCAGGTACTCGAAGAAGAGGAGGTTGAAAAAGGAGGTACTATCCACACTGAATATACATCACTTCCAATAGAAACACAAGTGAGATTCAAGGATAAGAAGTGGCTTGTTATTAAGAATCGAGAAGATGACAAGATTGACATCTAGAAACCATTCACAAAGGCCATAAAGAAAGTGGATAGAAAGCAACTGATGAGTTGGGTTGATGAAGATCCCAACCGGGATGAAATGACTTCATTTTATCTAAATCCCACTTTCTATAAACATTTGTAGTTTTAGGGTATTTGATTTTGTACATTTACTTTATTGAATTTTTGAACACTTTTGGGTAGCATCTACTGAGGGATGCTAAATCTTTTATGTATCTACTGAAGGATACAAGGTAAGTACACCTACTGAAGGGTGTTGGAAGGAGAAGCACTTATTGATGAGTGCTAAACAGGTTTGGGTCAGTGATAGTTGTTGCAGCCCAGACAAATTTAATTGCATAAAAAAATGCAGTATAAACTAGGAAGTGACTCCTAGGTCGTCTCTCAAGGACCAAATCGCGGTTCAAGAATCAGGTCTAACATGCAGTGTGGGGGGTTTTGTGAAAGTTTTTGTGAATGCGGATGAACGAAATCAAAACACGGATGCAAACAGAAATGTGAAAGCAGAAATGAAAACGGTTTCACAGACAGAATGGAAACGGTTGGTCATTAACTTAATTACAATGCTTCCTATCACAAATCAACGACAAGTACACACTACTCTAATCCAAATCCGACAAGAGTCGCCCAACTAAGTGAAGGCTAATTCGGGCTTCAAAATTGCAGACTAAGCGAATACAATGCACAAATTTAATCAGTCATCCATCATGCAGTCTAATCAATTAAGCGAAGATTTGACACTGACTAAGCAACTAAGCGTATAACTAATCGCAGGCACACAACAGATTAAATATTGAACCAAATCAGAGTAGAATAAACACAAGAGCAGTCCGAGAAATCTCAAAGAAACAAAGTAATTTTATAAATGACCAACCCGACTATCCTAAGCTAACATGACAGTTAAATTATCACTACCAGAAATGCTAGACGACATTAAATGAAAAGAAAATGTTAAACCTAACACAACAAACGAATATCCAAACATAATTAAAGCTATTAAAATGCAACACTTAAATTAAAATATTAAATGTATAATGAAGCTATACTAAGAAGCAATGCTGAAAATGCCGTGCAACAATTTTCTAAAAGAAAAGAAATAAATGAATTTGATAAGCAATGCCAGCAACGTGAAACTTAAAATGTCAAATTAGCTAGCATTTTCTACTAATAAAGCAAGACTGAATCACCGTGCACTAATTGCTAAATGAAGATAAGCGTATTCTTTTTTAAAGAAAAAAAAAGTAAATTCAAGCTCCAGCAAAATGAATCACGTAAGATTTTTTTTTCTTTTATAAAAGCTAAGATAAATTCAAGCAAAGAATTATAAAATGAACTTTAAAACAAAACTGGAATTACATGAGCACAAGGAACCTTAAACATAAAAGTGGAAAACCAAATTCATTACAGAATACATAATAAAACGAAATTGTAGAAAATGAAAGAAATAAATAAAAAACATGAACTTTAGAAGCACCAACAGATCTGAATGAACAAAGTAATTCCCTCTCCAAGATGTGAGCCACCGCACGCTACTCTAACAACGTTCAACACCAAAAGCTAAATGGGTGTGTGGCTGGACACTAGATGCATTAGAAAATTTCAATGTAAAAAGTGCTTTGAAATTGAAAACGAAAAATGCTTTTGAATAATAAGGTGTGCTTTTCAATCTAGCCATTGTCAAACCAAAGTGAATCCATTCTAGCCGAGAGTCCTCCAAAAACGTTACGGCCCCTCCACTTTAAAAACGTTATTGCACCATCTTTTTTATGTGACCTCTTTTAATCTCCAAAAAAATGCCGAGAATAATGTTGTCCCCAAGTATGACGGCTAGGTCAAATTTTTAAGTGGCCATGTGTCCTAAAATTGGGGTGGGGTCCACCCTAAAAATAAAAGGAAACCCTAGGGCAAGTGTCCTACAATTTTGGGCCCCTCATAATATTTTCACAATGGCCCAATGTGCAAAGGTTTGTCCAAAAAGTTTAAACAATTAAAATTACAATACAATAAAATTTAAAATGTCTAATTTGAGAGTCTTGAATTTATTTCGTGTCCTCCAAATGTTCCAAATTGTGTTTCCAAAATTTTCCCTGTAATTAAAAATGCAAATAATTAGCTCAGAAAATTCAAATTAATTAAAATTCGAATTTCCGGTCAAATTAAGCACAATTAGCAGACACGGGAAAATACCGGACAATTAAGCACAATTCCCTGATTAAGTTTAGCACAATAAACTAAGTGAAATCAATAAAATATCGACTCATCAGTCAGGCTTGTGACGTTAAACAAGCGCTACCTGGAAGGCAATCCAATTGATTGTTTTTTTTTAATCCTGTGTTAGATATTAATGATTGCATCTGAGAGGGGAAAGGTATATATTTGAAAATTGAAGGTTGAAATTAAGTGCTAAAAGGAAAGACAACTCAAAAGAAAGCAAAAAGAGGAAGAAGAGAAATCAGGCGCAGACCGTTGAGCGGTTGCGGCGCTGATGGGTTTGGCTTTTCTTAAAAGCTGAGCGATTTTCACATTTTTCATTTTGAAACTCTTCTTTGCATTTCGCCTGAGCGGTCTCCCTAAGCCCTAGCACCCTTCTTTCACCTTCAAGAGCATTTTAGAGAGATTTCCTCACTTTCTCATTCACCTACTCACCAAAATTTCAATTTTTCACCATTACTTTGTCAAAGTTTGGGGTTTTTGGTTGAGGGACTTGCATTGGAGAGGACATACATCATCAATTAAGCAAATTTTTTGCAAGCATTCACAATCTCCACTCAAGTAAGTATGCAAATTCATTATTCATGGTTTCTATGTTGGGATTTGTTGAAAAACATGCTTAGGAACATGATAAATTATGGCTTTTGATTTCTATGCATCAATTGATAGAATAGGAACTGTTTGAATCGATTGAATTGCATGATTTTGGTCTGGATTGATGATTTTACCAAAAGAGTGGAGATTAGGATCAAATAGGCAAGGATTTTGAAAAACCCTAGCCGCCACCGCTGAGCGGTATGTTTTGGCGCTAGGCGGTGGCGCGATTTGAGGCAAACCACCTGGGCGGTTTCCTTTGACGTTGGGCGGTCTGTAGCTGTTTTTCCTAAATGTTGAAATTTTTTATGCTTGTGTGTTGAGGAGCCCTGTTTTTCCTCAGAGAATTATAAGATTTGATGATGCACTAACCTCTAATGATGTTTCTGCGAATTTTTGTTGGATGAAATTGATTTATACAGGAATGTCTACTTCAAAGAGAGTTAAAACAATGGGCAATAAGAGGAAGGAACCAGATAGACCTAGAAGATTCTATTATTCAAGGTTCCTTTCAAGGAAGCATGAGGAACACTTTGCTATAGTCCAGGAAAGGCGACTGCTGATGGAGAGGAAAGCCATGTACATTCTTGACTTGGCTCCAGAGTTTGGTCTGGAGATTGAGAGGCGAGGTTGGGAGAGATTGACAACTTATCCAGCACCATCTAGTATTGAGTTGGAAAAGGAATTTTATGTTAATGCCTTGCCAAGAGGAAGAGTGTCCGTAGGGAGGTACATGAGCTATGTACGTGGACACTTGATCAGCTATGATCCTGACACCATCAACGCTTTTTTGGGGACTGAGTGGTCAGGAGAGTAGTGTAGGTATGCTGCTATACTGGGGGAGGCCAAGGATTACGAGGACATTGAGCGAGTGATGTGTATCCCTGGGAGGCACTTTCAGAGAAACCCGAACGGAGCACCGGTGAACATCCTGAGGGCAGACTTAACTCCCCTAGCTAAATACTAGATGGCATTTACTCATGCTAACATCCAGTCATGCTCTCATGTTTCCGATATCACTTTGCCTCGGATCTTGGTCATCTACTGTATGTTGAGGCAGATGGACGTGCATGTGGGTAAGATCATTACCAGTGAGATTATGAGTTGTGCCAACATAGTGAGCAACAGGATGCCACTGGGACACCCGTCCCTGATTACCTATTTGTGCCAGGAGGCAGGAGTGGACACTTCTGTTCCACCTTTTGAGAGGCCGAGGAGTGCTATTAATGGCTCCTATTTTCATCAGTATTGTAGAGGTGACGAGCTAGCTGGAGCAATCCCTAGGACACGTCCTAGGAGGACAGCAGCACAGCAGGTGGATGAGCCTGCAGATGCACCAGCACAGCAGCCAGAGCCTTTCCAGATGAGAGACATGTACATGTCAATGATGGAGGCGAGGATGAAGTCCCTTTGTAGAGGGCAGGAGGCCACTGTCGAGATGATCATAGGACTTTATGACTAGCCACCAGTGCACAGGTGGACTATGGATGAGTTTCATAGTGTGATGGCTTGGCCTCGAGGACAGGCACATGGTAGTGGGTCTGGAGCTACTGGAACTTCAGGAGGACAGGATGATGACCAGGAGGATGATGAAGATTTTGAGGATGCCCAAGAGGAGGAGGATGATGAATCAGATGAGGATCTGCGCTGATGGCATCTATTGATGGATGCCAGCATTTGGACAAGGATTTTTCTTTTTCTTTTTCTTTGTACTTTGAATTAGTAGTATAGGTTAAATTTATGTTTGAGTCTATGCTTGGCTTGTACACTTATTCAGATAATGGTTCCAATTTATTGCATGATCAGTTGTTTACTATTGATGATTGGTTGTGGATGATGATTGAGAATGTGTGAATGTTGATATCCAGATTGATGGTTCACTAGCTATGTGAACAGATGAGTAAGTGATTCATGACTGTGATTTTGATGCTAAGCAGGATTCATGTGAGAAGTGAGAAAGCCTGATTATGTGAGGTATTGAGCTTCAGAGTTTTATTATTGGGTGCACTGTTTACAGGGAATAATGGATGATATTGACTTAATCTTTATAATTGATTGATTTGCATGTGCGTGTCATATGATCAAGGCCATGCTTGGAAAGCCCTTACTTAGCCAAATGTTCACCCAAAGAATTTTAAATGATATACCCTTTTTGAACCTTGACCTTAAACAGTATGAAAACCCTTGTTTGAACTGATTTACCTTGAGTTAGGGTTGAGAATAATTATATGTGTTAAAAAGGTTCAAGTTTGGGGTTGAATGGGGAAAGTGAAAAGCAAAAGAAAAAGAAAAGCATTAAGTTTAAAAGATGAAAAAGAAAAAGGCATGGGAAAAGAAAAGAAAAGAAGAAAAGAGTTTATGCATGTAAAAAGAGCTCAATGTAAAATGAAAAAGGGAAAAGTTGGGAATGAGTGAGATTGGTTAAAAAGAGAGTGTGCTTGAACTTTGAATGATGATTTAATCTCTCTTAACTCAAGGATTTTGTATTAGAGAAAAACCAATTTTCTTGTTAGCCCAGCCACAATACAAGCCTTGGAAAAAGTCCTTGTGATGACATATGCNTGTGAAANATNTTGATTGNTTTAGATGAATGACAATATTGTTTTATGTGACATGTGAACATTAGAGAGTAGAGTGACCTCCTTAAACACTTGAGTGATTGAGTGAAACACTTGCTTGGTGAGAATTTTTAAATCCATTTTTACATCTATGTTTAGTTGATTGATCATTCATGAACAAAACATCTGTTGGAAAAAGATTGATTATGTGAACTAATTTGGATTGAAAGCATGCATGCATCTTTGTAGGATTCCACTAAAATCTGAATTGTATAATAACTTGTCATGAGAAAAAGGAGTTTTGAAGGTGGGAATTATTTGATGAAAAACTGGAAAGCCAAGTTTTGTCTTGTTTGCTTGAGGACAAGCAAAGCTCTAAGTTTGTGGTTGTGATAACGGTCTAAAACCGTTATTTTCATACTTAAATTTGATAGTAAAACACACCCTTTGTGGCTTAGAATGAGCTTTAAATAAAGTAAAACACTTAGTTGAGTCTCTTGAGACTCAAACGTTGGTTTTAGCGATATTATGCTTGTTTTGCAGGGTTTTTAGATGAACTAAAGATGGAAGTGAAGTAAGGTGGACTTAGATCCATGAAAGAAGGAGAGAAATGATGAAAAGAAGGGTCAAGCAAGCCGTTGAGCGCCAAAATGGTCCGCTGAGCGCTCAAAGCGATTAGAGGGAAACCGCTCAGCGGCAAAACTGACCGCTGAGTGTTAACGGATTGGCAAGCATACCAAATCGTATCAAGTGAATGGATGAATGGAGTTGTTGGGGGTTTACAATTTCATTTAATCCGCTCTCTCTTATTTACTCCTCTTGATTTATTAGTTTGATTAATTAATTGTCATGCAACTTTCTTAGGCTACCCTTAACCCGATCCCTCGGCGAAAAGAGCCTAATACTAATTACTAGCTTGCTATCCCTAGCCTCCCCTAACAATTAATACAGCATTATAGAACGAAAGTTAAAAGCAATTGATCATCCTACCCCTATCCCTAGGTGGTATTGCAAAATGAAGGAATTACTCACCAGTTCATGACATTACTGTACGTCCCCGTATCAATAAAGACAAACANCAGTTATNGAATGAGTTAAACGATAAANGCATTAAGCACANATGNGAACCCAANAATTAANAATCAAAACATATGGANACCATATAAATAANCAAGAGTTTCAATAAAAGAGAGTATCAAAAGATTACATTGTTTCCCCCAACAACAATAGGGTTTAGTTCACCATTGACATGGTGAATCTAGATGAAAAATGGATGAAGAATGGAATGAAAGAGATACAAACCCTAAAAAGGAGAAAAGGAGAGTTGTCACCATCTCCAAATCTACCCCAAAGGGGTGAAAAGTGTGTTTCTGTGCCTAAGCCATCAAAAGATACAAACCCTAAGACGTTCTGGCCTTTAAATAGGGCATAAAAATAACATAAAACAAGCCCAAGCCCAAACAGATCATAAAAAAAACACAGAAAACAGGTCCAAGCCCAGCAAACAATCGCCCGACAGAACAAGTGTGGCGCCCGACGGTTTCCCACAAATCGCAAAATCGCCCGGCGGTAGAGGTCTACCACTCGGTGGTTTCCCTCAAAACCGCCCAGCGCCAACGCCAGGTGCTTACTCCTCGCCCTGGACCGCCCGGCGGTGTAAGTTACCGCTGGGCGGTGCGTCGACTCTTCAATTCTTCAATTTTCTTCTCTTTTCTTGAGTCTACGATCTTTATCTCCAAATTCATTCTTCACTTTCTCCAAAAATGCTGCAAAACAATGCAAAACAAGCATAATACCGCTAAAAACAACTTTTGACTCTCTACAGACTCATTTATTGAGTTTTGCTTGATTCTAAGCTCATTCTAAGTAGTAAAGGGCGTAATTTGGTCTAAAATGACATATGAAAATAACTGTTTTTTAACCTTCATCACTGAGCGGTCAGAGCGGCTAGAGGCAAATCGCTGAGCGGTCAAATTAGGCACCTGGGCGGTTGTCTATTTTTTTAGCTAGATTTTGTAAATCTTTCTGTTATCTATCTGTTATCTTTTTGGGCTTATATATAGCCCCAGTGCAAATTAGATAGGGATTTATTTGGCAGAGAGAACGTCCAGAGCTATTCCACACACCTTGGAGGAGGTTCCTTGGATGCTTATGCTCCATTCAACCAAGTTTAGGGTTATCTCTTTCATTCTTTCATTATTTTCATCTAGTTTCACCATGAAAATGGTGAACTAAACCCTTTGTTGTTGGGGAACAATGTAATCTTTTGAAACTCTCATATATATTGAAATTCTTATTTACTTCATATGTTTGTCATATACTTATTTATCAATTGTTGGGTTCTCATCTGCGCTCAATGCTTTTATTGTTTAACTCATTTAGTAAATGATGTTTGTCTTTATCGATATGGGGACGTACGGTAATGTCATAAACTGGTGGGAAATTCCTTGATTATGCCAATATCGCCTAGGGATAGGGGTAGGACGATCAATTGTAATTGCTTCAGATCGCATTGCATTATTAGTTACTAGGGGAGGTTAGGGATAGCAAGCCGGTAATTAGTAATAGGCTCTTTTCACCAAGGGATTAGGTTAAGGGTAATTAAGAAAGTATGCATGGCAATTAGATAAATAAGTGAATTAAATAAGAAGAGTAGATATATGAGAGTGGATAAGATGAAATTGTAAACCCCAACAACATCATTCATCCATAGTTTCTCAAAGTCAATTGAGTCAACTGCATTGCATGTTTATTTTTGTTCTTTGCATATAACCACCAAATTTTATTCTCTTCTCAAGTCTTATGCGATTAGGTTACATGAAAGTTAAGGCCTAAGAGTCCATTAGGAAAACAATACTCGGACTTACCCGTTTATATTACTTGATAACGATCTGGTACACTTGCCAGGGACTTAACACTGGGATGATCTGAAGAGGTTGTTCTTGGAGGAATTTTTCCCAGCATCCCGGACCACAGTTATTAGAAAAGACATATCTGGGATTAGGCAGCTTGGTAGAGAGAGCTTATATGAGTATTGGGAGAGATTCAAGACACTTTGTGCAAGCTGTCCTCACCATCAGGTACCTGACCAACTCCTTCTCCAGTATTTCTATGAGGGTTTGAACAATATGGATAGGGGTATGATTGATGCTGCTAGTGGTGGAGCTCTTGGAGACACCACGCCTGCGGAGGCCAGGCAATTCATTGAGAAGATGGCCTTCAACTCCTAGCAGTTTAGTGCCAGGAATGATGCCATTGTGGTGAGGGGCGTACATGATGTTGATGCCCAGTCTTTATCAACTGTTCAAAGAAAATTGGAGGGCAAGTTTGACTCTCTTATGACGATAGTGACACAGTTGGCAACCAACCAGAGACCTACAGCTTCATCCGCATCTGTTGCACGACTATGTGTTGTTTGTACTTCTCGTGACCAATACACAGATGTTTGTCCTACTTTGCAGCACTCAGTTGCCTCTGATGCGCCTCAGGCTTATGCTACTAACATCTACAACAACAGCAACCACAACAACAGAATTATGACTTGTCCAGCAACAGGTACAACCCAGGGAGGAGGAATCACCCTAATCTTAGATGGAACAATGCGCCACAGCATCAGCAGCAGGCACCACCTTTCCAGAATGCTGGAGCACCTAACAGATATGTGCCTCCACCTATGCAACAAAACCAGAGGCAACGACAACAGCAGCAGCAAGAGGCACCTCCCCAACCAGCTGTCCAACCTTCTACTTCTTCTGAGCCCTCATTGGAAGAACTTGTGAGATAGATGACTTTGCAGAACCTGCAGTTTCAGCAGGAAACTAGAGCTTCCATACAGAATCTCACTAACCAGATGGGTCAGATGGCTATTGATGAGTCAATATTTTATTGATTTCACTTAGTTTATTGTGCTAGAATTAATCAGGGAATTGTGCTTAATTGTCTGGTATTTTCCCGTTTTTACTAATTGTGCTTAATTTGACCGGAAATTCTAATTTTAATTAATTTGAATTTTCTGAGCTAATTATTTGCAATATTTATTGCAGGGAAAATTTTGGAGATACATTTTGGGACGTTAGCAAGGACACCAAATAAATTCAAGACTCTCCAATTAGACATTTTAAATTTAATTACATTGTAACTTAGTAGTCTAGATAGTTTTAATTAAACTTGTAAACATTGGGCCAATTTTTGGCAAAATAGTTTAGGCCTAAAATGTTAGGGTAGATGACACTTGGCACCTAGGGTTTTGGATGGACCCCACCCCATTTATTTTTGGAGGACACACGGTCATTAGAAGAGACCAACCGTCACTTTTATTATGGAGAGGTTGGCTGGAACATTTCTTCTTTTTTGGAGGGGGAACCATGTTTGTTTTTGGAGATTTCGGATGAATGAATTTTGTGCACACTGTTACGGCTCAATTCTTTGCTTTGGATATTTTATCTTCCTTTTGATTCCACCACATTTCCTTTAACTCTTAGTGATACAAGAAGGCCTAGCACCATAGGACCTATCACAAGAGGGATGGTCAAAAAGCTTCAAGATGAGTATTCTCCCCAAGGTCAAATACTATTTGCTATTTTTGGATGGAAGATTGGAGACCAAGGAAAGGCTCCAAATGTACCAAAACATGGAGAAGGGTAAGATGGTCATTGCTACCAAAAGGGGAGG
>NW_014543124.1:0-2833 GCF_000741045.1 Vigna radiata var. radiata | reverse complement strand
AATTCTTTCTTGTTAGCCCAACCTCATTACAAGCCTTGGAAAAGTCCTTTTGATGGCATTTGCATGTAAAGATGTTGATTGTTTGAGATGAATGGCAATTTTTTTTCATGTGACTTGTGAATAATTGAGAGTTGGAGTGTCACCTTAAACACTTGAGTGATTGAGTGAAACACTTGCTTGGTATGATTTGATAATTTTCATGAGTATAATTTTGGTTAGTGGATTGATCATTCATAGTATATAACATCTATTNTGCAATCTCTGGAATGAAAGCATGCATGCATCTTATTTTGGATTTCACTGAGGATATTGAATTAAGTGGTTTTGTCTTGTACCTTGGGATTGTTGAGGCATGGGATGAAACAGTATAAAGCTAAGTTTTGATTTGTGTGATTGTTTTGTTTGTTTTGCTTGAGGACAAGCAAAATTCTAAGTTTGGGGTGTTGGTGAAGGTTGAAAAATAGTTATTTTCATATGTCAATTCGGACCAAATTACACCCTTTACTACTTGGAATGAACTTAGAATCAAGCAAAACTCAATAAATGAGTCTAGAGAGAGTCAAAAGTTGTTTTTAGCGATTTTATGCTTATTTTGCATTGTTTTGTAGCTAATTTGAGAAAAGCAAGAATGGAGTAGAAGATACAAGTCGTTGACTCAAGAAAAGAGCAGAAAAATGAAGTTTTGAAGAGTTGACGTACCGCCCAACGACACACTTAAACCGCTGGGCGGTCCAGGACGAGGAGTTGACATTCAAAATATCACTGAGGGAAACCGCCGGGCGCCAGCGATTGCCGCCGGGCGACGACAGAAGGTAATGGGAAACCACCGGGCGGTGGCGATTGCCGCCGGGCGGTGGCGATTGCCGCCGGGCGGTGGCACGTTGGACTTGGGCCTGATTTTGACGCGCTCCTCACCTATACATTCCCCTACTACGAATTCAGAGTCATTCTTTTGACAGGGGAGAACGGCCAGACCTAATTTTGCTCTCTAGAGAGGATCTCTTGGATGCGTAGGCTCCTTTTCATCTTTTCTAGGGCTTGCTCTTCCATTCTTCTTCCATTTTTCATCTAGTTTCACCATGTCNATGGTGAACTAAACCCTATTGTTGTTGGGGAAAACAACGTAATCTTTTGATGCTCTCTCTTATTGAAACTATTGAATATTTTTATGGTCTCCATATGTTTTGATTGATCATTGTTGGGTTATCATCTATGCTTAAGGCCTTTATCGTTTAACTCATTCGGTATATTGATGTTTGTCGTTATTGATATGGGGACGTACAATAATGACATGAACTGGTGAGTAATCTCTTGATTTTCCGATACCACCTAGAGATAGGGGTAGGACGATCAATTACGCTAACTTCTGTTTATAATGCGGTATTAATTACTAGGGGAGGCTAGGGATAACAAGCCAGTAGTTAATATTAGGCCCTTTTCGCCGAGGGATCGGGTGAAGGGGAGGTTAAGAAAGTCGTATAACAATTGAATCAATCTAATATTCAAGGGTAGTATGGAAGATAGAGCGGAATAGATGAAATTGTTAGTACCCAACAACATTCATTCCTCCTTTGTTTTCGTTTGTCAATTGAATCAACTTTATCTTTGCATGTTAATATATTTTTTCTCAAAACCAATTTATTAATTTTTATTTTTCAAGTCTTATTATTTTAATTCACGCGAACGAGAAAGCCATACGAGTCTCTTGGGAAAAACGATACTTGGTCTTACCATTTATATTACGTGTACGATTTGGTACACTTGCCAATTTGTCAACAAGTTTTGGGCGCCGTTGCCGGGGACTCGAGGTTTATTTGTCTAGTAGTGTGAATAAATTGGATTTGACTTGATTGTAATTATTTTTGTTTTTATTTTTCTTTTAATGCGTTTTGTTTTATTGTCTATAAAATTTCTTTTAGGGTGTGTTCCTTGTGCATGCAGGAGACAATACACACTAGAAGCAGGAAAAACCTCTGCTTGAAGGTCTACCATACGAGAGGAGGAAGAGACGCCCTTTGTGTGAAAGATCTCTTTCTCCAGAAGTTACTCCACCCGAGGCTTTTGAACCAAATCTTGAGGAGATGGCCAATCAACCTCCTCCCATACGAACTCTAGGGGACGTAGCTAACACAGTTGGCCCCTTGAATTTTAACAGCATTGCAGTGCCAACAACATTACTAAATTCTTCCCACCACCAAAGATCAATCCGGGGAAGTTAGAAATCTCTTCTTTTAAACAAGGAATGGGAGAAACACTGGGGCAAGCATGGGATAGATTCAAAGGATTGTTGAGAGCAACCCTAGTTCATGGGTTTGACAAAGCTTCATACTTGCTAGCGTTCCTTGGAGGCTTGCGCGCTCAGTCTAAAATGATGATAGATGCCTCAGCCGGAGGCAGTATTAATAGAAAGACAGAGGATGAGGCGTACAACTTAATTCAGGAGATGGCTCTCAATGAAGTGTCGCAGAATGAAAGAGGCACGCAAAAAGGAGGACTTTTACATCTCCCAACTGAAGACTCAGCAGCAACACAAGAAATTGGACAAGTTGCTAAAGGTCGTTTCTGAACTTCCTTGGGGACTCAGAAATATCTCCCAGGCTCAACAACTATGCGATTTGTGCGGTGGTGACAATATTAATGGTCAATGTGCTCTTACAGAGGAAATGCAACAGGACGTGAATTATATGGGGGCCCAATTTCCGTACAAACAGGGAAATTTCAACCAAGGTGGTTCTAACCAAGGTTGGAAAAATCATCCAAGTATTGGGCAAAGCCAGAATGCTTCTTCGGGTCAAGGAGGAAACGTCCGGCAGCAACAACCATTACCTCTGTG
>NW_014543123.1:27521-28185 GCF_000741045.1 Vigna radiata var. radiata | reverse complement strand
GGTATTTGCGGGGGTTTTAACCCCCGGTATTTGCGGTGGTTTGAACCTCCAGTAATAGTTGGGTTTTTAACGCCCGGTATTTGTGGGGGTTTTCACCCCTCGTATTAACGGTGATTTAAACCCCCAATATTAGTTGGGGTTTTGAACCCCCGGTATTTGCGGGGGTGTTCACCCCCGTTATTAGCGGGGGTTTTAACCCCTGGTATTTGCAGGGGTTTTAACCCCCGGTATTAGCGGGAATTTTAACACCCGGTATTTGCGGCGGTTTTAACCCCCGGTATTTGCAGCGGTTTTAACCCCCGGTATTAGTTGGGTTTTTAACCCCCGGTATTTTGGGGGGGTTTTAACCCCGGGTATTAGTTGGGGTTTTGAACCCCCGGTATTAGCGGGGGTTTTAACCCCCGCTATTAGCGGGGGTTTTAACACCCGGAAAGTATGTTATCCGGATTAGGAAAACCCTTGGAAAATCTTTGGGGAAAAGCTGCGTCACTATTATCGGGGATTAAAACCGCCGGTATTAGCAGTGGTTATAACCCTCGATATTTGCGGGGGTTTTCACCCCCGGTATTTACGGGGGTTTTAACCCCCGGTATTAGCGGCGGTTTTAACCCCCGGTATTTGCGCGGGTTTTAACCCCCGGTATTTGCGGGGGTTTTAACCCCCG
>NW_014543123.1:21858-22560 GCF_000741045.1 Vigna radiata var. radiata | reverse complement strand
CAGTATTAGTTGGGGTTTTGAACCCCCGGTATTTGCGGGGGTTATAACCCCCAGTATTAGTGGGGTTTTTAACCCCCGATATTTGCGGGGGTTTTAACCCCCGGTATTTGCGGGGGTTTTAATCCCCGGTATTTGCGGGGGTTTTAACCCCCGGTATTTGTGGTGGTTTTAACCCCCGGTATTAGCGGGGGTTTGAACCCCCGGTATTTGCGGGGGTTTGAACCCCCGGTATTAGCGGGGGTTTTAACCCCCGGTATTTGCGGGGGTTTGAACCCCCGGTATTAGCGGGGGTTTTAACCCCCGGTATTTGCGGGAGTTTTAACCCCCGGTATTTGTGGCGGTTTTAACCCCCGGTATTTGTGGGGGTTTTAACCCCTGGTATTTGTGGGGGTTTTAACCAACTGTATTTGCGGGGGTTTTAACCCCCAGTATTTGCGGGGGTTTTAACTCCCGGTATTAGCGCGGGTTTTAACCCCCGGTATTTGCGGGGGTTTTAACCCCGTGTATTTACGGGGGTTTTAACACCCGGAAAGTGATACGCGGGGCCAAAGCATCATAATGGACCCATCATTAGAAGCATGATCCATCATATGGGGAAGGGTAAAATTGTCCACATGATTGTCAAAGTTGCTAGCTGCACCCCACTTCTTTGCTAAGCACACCACGGCTCATTCCTAGCACATGTAACATAATATGCACATG
>NW_014543123.1:15267-17093 GCF_000741045.1 Vigna radiata var. radiata | reverse complement strand
CCACACGTAGATCATAGGCTTACTATAAATCACTTGGTAGCACATGTAATTGACACTTTGGAGATATATGAGATATCATTTCTTCTGCTGTTGATCTTTGTCCAGCGGGAACTCTGTCCAAAGTCACACACCGAGCTTCTTCCTCTCCTCCACNTAGCTTTCTTCTTCTAGAAGACCTTCTGAGCTAGCTTCCGCTGCATCAAGCTCTTCACTCCACCATCGATTCAACTTTTCACCGTCACTGCATCACACTGATTTCCACATCAGGACTACTGTTCCATTGTCTCAGCTTCATCTCGCCTGGCTGATTCCGTGCAGATCTGGAGCGAACCTTATCATGTGGTATTCAGAGCCATGGTTGGCTGATTGATGCTCCAACTAAGTCTATTTTCTTAACTCCACACTGTCATTAAATTTCCTGCACTGTCTTTGCTTCTCTGTTTCACTGTTTCATTGATTTCTCAACATTCCAATTATTCTGTTGTGTTATTTTCTTCATTCCAGCTTTACTTGCTTTGTTCATTTTCATTTTAATCGGCTAAATCTATTGATTTTGAGTCTTTTAATTTTCAAATCCAGTTCTGTCATGTCCAGTCATGTGTTTTGCTTAATTTTGTCAAAATTCTGTGTTAAATCTGTGATTGGAGAAATATGTACATTCTGAATGGTCATTCAACAGATGTACTTCACAAGAGCAATGATTAAAGAGCTCAAGTGCACTTTGATTTCCATCAAAGTGTAGTGCCAATTGATGCAGTGTTTCAATCTGTTTCAAATATGGTTTTCAATCATTTTCTGAAACTGCACCGTATAAGATATCTGTTTCTAGATGTGTGAATGTGCTGCAACAGTGTGTAAACATACCAAATTAACAGCGATTTGTTTAAGACAAATGAAGTGATTCACACTGTAGAAATCAGAATTCCTTTGCATATGCAGTTTGGCCGAGACTGCATCTGATTTGTTTGAGTCTATTTTTAGTTTTCAATCTGTTCAGTAGTAGTAAATCAGTTCTGGACATCTTAATGCTTCTATAGAGTCTTGTTCAAGTGTAATTTGATGTTTTAAATCACCAAAAAGTGTTTCATAACAGTTTGAATATTCTGCTGAAATTTTGGTTAGTGTATGGATCAGTTTTGAATAAGATGAGCAACTCATATGGTGAAATTTTGATCTGGCAGTTTGTAGCTTCTGTTGGCCATTTGTATCTGTTATATTTGGCAAATTAAATTTGCTCAAAGTGTCATATTAATGATCCAAACACATTTGACTCCTTTTCTAAAATTTGGTTGTTGATTTGGTCACAATTTAGTGTGAAAAGGCAACTAGACTAGCCAAATTCTGATTAAAGAGCATTCCGCCTCTTTTGGCAGCTTGTATAAGTCACAAATCATAAAGCAAAGTTGCTTGAAACATGAAATTGGCTTTCTAAACACTTTTGTGTATTTTGACCATTCAAACCACCAAGTTTTAGGCACTTTTTTCTGATATAAGTTGCAACTGTTTGAAATGTCATATATATTTTGATTGATGCTTCCATTTTCGTGTTAGATTGGTAGTAAAAGCATGGTTCAGTTGAATTAAAAGAAATACACAATGCAAAGTTCCACAATAGCATTAATTTGAAAAGCCGAGAACCAATGCCAATCAGTTTTCCAAATTTTGGTGCATCAGTCACAGAGTTCTTTTAGACATTTTCTCAAACAGATTGGACCATTTCGAAATTGAGCTCGAACTTGTTGTGTCTGCGACTTGTATGTGTTTCTTGCTTTTTAAATCCAATCTAGAGCCTTTCCTAAGTTCTTTTTGAGTGCCACCTTCATTGT
>NW_014543123.1:9888-11357 GCF_000741045.1 Vigna radiata var. radiata | reverse complement strand
CTAACCCCCGGTATTTGCGGGGGTTCTAACCCCCGGTATTTGCGGGGGTTCTAACCCCCGGTATTTGCGGGGGTTCTAACCCACGGTATTTGCGGGGGTTCTAACCCCCGGTATTTGCGGGGGTTCTAACCCCCTGTATTTGCGGGGGTTCTAACCCCCGGTATTTGCGGGGGTTCTACCCGGTATTTGCGGGGGTTTTAACCCCCGATATTTGCGGGAGTTTTAACCCCCGGTATTAGCGGGAGTTTTAATCCCCGGTATTTGTGGGGGTTTTAACCCCCTGTATTTGCGGGGGTTTTAACCCCCGGTATTTGTGGTGGTTTTAACCCCCGGTATTAGCGGGGGTTTGAACCCCCGGTATTTGCGGGGGTTTGAACCCCCGGTATTAGCGGGGGTTTGAACCCCCGGTATTTGCGGGAGTTTTAACCCCCGGTATTAGCGCGGGTTTTAACCCCCGGTATTTGCGGTGATTTTAACCCCCGGTATTAGTTGGGTTTTTAACCCCTGGTATTTGGGGGGGGTTTTCACCCCCGGTATTAGTTGGGGTTTTGAACCCCCGGTATTTGCGGCGGTTTTAACCCCCGGTATTTGCTGGGGTTTTAACCCCCTGTATTAGCGGCGGTTTTAAGCCCCGGTATTTGCGGGGGTTTTAACCCACGGTATTTGCAGGGGTTTTAACCCCCGGTATTAGCGCGGGTTTTAACCCCCGGTATTTGCGGCGGTTTTAACCCCCGGTATTAGTTGGGTTTTTAACCCCCGGTATTTGTGGGGGGTTTTCACCCCCGGTATTAGCGGCGGTTTTAACCCCCGGTATTAGTTGGGGTTTTGAACCCCCGGTATTTGCGGCGGTTTTGACCCCCGGTATTTGCTGGGGTTTTAACCCCCTGTATTAGCGGCGGTTTTAAGCCCCGGTATTTGCGGGGGTTTTAACCCACGGTATTTGCGGGGGTTTTAACCCACGGTATTTGCAGGGGTTTTAACCCCCGGTATTAGCGCGGGTTTGAACCCCCGGTATTTGCGGCGGTTTTAACCCCCGGTATTAGTTGGGTTTTTTACCCCCGGTATTTGTGGGGGGTTTTCACCCCCGGTATTAGGTGGGGTTTTGAACCCCCGGTATTTGCGGCGGTTTTAACCCCCGGTATTTGCGGGGGTTTTAACCCCCTGTATTAGCGGCGGTTTTAAGCCCCGGTATTTGCGGGGGTTTTAACCCACGGTATTTGCGGAGGTTTTAACCCACGGTATTTGCGGGGGTTTTAAGCCCCGGTTTTAGCGGGGGTTTTAACCCCCGGTATTTGCGGGGGTTTTAACCCCCGGTATTAGCGGGGGTTTTAACCCCCGGTATTTGCGGGGGTTTTAACCCCCGGTATTAGCGGGGGTTTTAACCCCCGGTATTTGCAGGGGTTTTAACCCCCGGTATTTGCGGGGGTTTTAACCCCCGGTATTAGCGGGAATTTTAACCCCCGGTATTT
>NW_014543123.1:0-1203 GCF_000741045.1 Vigna radiata var. radiata | reverse complement strand
TTCCTTTTGCTTTTTCATTAATTCTAGCCATCATTTTCTCTTGACAATTTTTCTTAACTTTTGGAATATGTGGTGCAAGGGCTGGAACGTTAGCTTGCTGTAACGTTTTTCTCATTTTGCTTTAAACAATGTCTTTGGCTTATTTTATTCAATTTGACCATGACCATGTGCTATTTTGGTAAAAGCATTCCACTTTTTGTGAAAGGAAAATTCCTAGTTAGCTTTGTGATTACGTGACCAAGAGGTATAAATTTTCAAGAAGTACATGGACATGTTTATTTGTTGATTGAAGTAAGAAAGTGATATTGTTTTTGGACAAAGAGGTGGTTCACGGTTCATGATGAAAACACACAGTTGAGCTACTGCTGTCACGACCAAGAGGTTAGTTTTCTTTAAACCATTTGCAATTCTAAATTTTCTTGCAATTTAATTTTTACTGTTGTTTATCTTTAACAATTGACTGTTTCATTTTCAATCATTCATTTTAATTTAATTTTCTATATTCTGATGCTGAATTTCTGTTGTTGTTTCTGTTTTTGAATTTTACTGTTTTACTGTTTACTACATTCTCTTTTTACTATTTCTGTATTTCTGTATTTTCTGTATATGAATTTATGTGTTTTCTGTATTTTTGTAAATCTGTATTGCTGTAATTTAATTTTCTGTTTTACTGTTTTCTGTTTTTTAATGTTTTCTGTTTTTTACTGTTTTACTATTTTTTGTATTTACTGTTTCTGTATTTTCGAAATTTCTGTAACAGTTTCGTTTTTACTATTTTAATTTAATTTTCATGAATTGTAAAATGTTTTTTTGCATCTCATTTGGTTTTATTTTGTTTGGTGAAAGTTTAAATCTGTTTTGGTTGAAAACAAGGACTTTTAACTAGTAACCAATCGTTTTAATTTCGCATTTTCATCTGCGTTGTAATTTAATTTTTCCGAATTCACAACAACAATTTTCACAAACCCCCCCCCACTTCGTGTTTGACAAAATTCTGAACCACAGTTTGGTCCTTGAGAGACGACCTAGGAGTCACTACCTAGTCTATACTACATTTATTTGCAAATTAATTTNGTGTGGGTTGCGACAGCCCATCACCCATACACACTTTTAAGGGGTTTATAGGTGTTTTGAGGGGGTTTTAGTGGTCTTTAGGGGTTTATAGTGGTTTTTAAGGGGTTTATAAGTGTTTTGAGTGGTTTT
>NW_014543122.1:19421-21097 GCF_000741045.1 Vigna radiata var. radiata | reverse complement strand
GTTCTTCTTTGACCTAAGTAGTTAAACTATGATTGATAACGTTAGAGAAATTGTCTTTTTAGATTTGAGTGCATACTATATGATTTTTATGCTTGTTTGATTTTTGTAGCAGCTAGGAAACCAATGTTATTTTCCCCCTTTTTCAGTATTTTAGCATCTTCTAGACTATTGTTATAATTATTATTAATGTTAGAGGCAAAACACATAACTAATAGAACTTGATTTCTTGGCAGGTGGTTAGAGTGTGGCTCTTGAAACTCGTGAGTTCGGAGTGCACTCTTTTCATCTGTGATTGTCTATCTATGCTTGATATATGTTGATAACTGACTATTTTGATTGGGATATGAATTTGATTTGTTTTTTAAATTGTTGAGTTTATATTCCTTAATAGATATATGAGGGGGAGCATGTTCGGTGTTTGTGATGTTGAGTTTATCGTCTTTCTTCATATAGTTTATCGTCTTTCATACCATGCTGGCATATAGTTTTCAATGAGCACTTAAATTTTTAGATCTTAACCGGATACATTTTACTACTTTGCTTTTAATAAAGGTGAAGAAGCTGTGGCTATTTTAGATTATTTTTCCCATCTTAACAAGTGAGTCTATCAGTTTTACAAAATGGTAAATGGAATACATTTATTTGAAGCTGTCAAGTTCACTCTAATCTTACTGTTTTCATGATTTTATTTTATTTTATTTTTAATTTCTCCTAATCTCTCTTATAGCTGAGAAGTTCACTTTAAATTCTAGTTCTTTATGATGGCTATCTGATCTTAGGTGGTGCTTATCTCCTTGAAATACACCGGATTGTTCATCCTGGAGGATTAAGTCTTTTATTTATTTACTAACATGCTTGTGCTTCTTAAACTAATGCTCAATCCATTCTTCAATGGTAGGTGTGAAGCTTTTTCAACATATCCTCGAGCATACGATCTGCTTCACCTTGATGGACTCTTCACTGTAGAAAGCCAAAGGTGAGTGTGCCATATGTTAGTTTTCTAAGAATATCAGCCATGCATGGAGGGAGACTCAGCACAGTGGAGCTGAGCACAATGTAGAAAGACCAATAAGATTTCTCTTTTCCTTTCTTTTAAATAGTAATAATAGGTTTTTGTTAATAGCTTGCATAGTAATAGATAGCATAGTAAATAATAGGATAGCACATATGCTCTTTCATATAAAAATTAAAAAAATCAATTTTGATCTTTGGCCCATTTGAATAATTTTTTTTTTGTAACTTTGTAGTTTAGTTTAGCTTTTTACTTCTGTTCTATTGTGTTTACTTCTCTCAGTTTTTTTCATATACATTGTGTGCTCTGTTGAATTTAGTTTTCTTAGTTTTATTTTGTTATATACATTTTTGTTCAATTTTAGTTCTTTTTCAATTCTGTTTTGAATAATCCTGATGTTCAATTGTCCTGTACATATGTTTGTGTTCTTAGGAGCCTTACCCACTCACACATTGAGGGTAATGTTCCTCTTAAATGGGTGGTGGTTTAAATTTTTTGTTTTGATGTAAATATACCCTGTTTAGCATTTTTTTTTGTAATAATCAGGGGATAATTTTTTTCAGAAGCTGTTTCTACTTTGGTTTTGTGTTTGGGAGTTCATAAATACCCAGTGTAGATAGCTATTGTAGTCCTAGTCTGTAAATACTTAATTCTTGTTTGTAAA
>NW_014543122.1:10666-16231 GCF_000741045.1 Vigna radiata var. radiata | reverse complement strand
TTTGAGTTTGTTTGAGCCTTAATATCACGGAACCTTTGTAGTTTAATTTCCATTTTTGTTTTTGGGTTAAGTGACTTGGGAAAATGCTCTAGAAGCAATTCCAAGATCACATTTGAACATTGTAGTAGTGTAATTTCGTTTTCTTAGTGTGGAAGTGTGTCAAGGGGCTCCAAGTGTCACTTGCACTTTCACTTAAGGCCGTCTAGCATTTACATTTTGCACCTTTATTGCTTTCTTTAATTTGCTTGTTGATTTCTTTGTATTTGCTTGTTGATTTCTTTGTTTTAAGTCTTCGTGGTATATAGGATTGCATAGCATATAGGTAAACCTTCTTTTGGTTTTTAGGATCATTCCATTAATTGTAGAGATTCTTTGTTTAGGTTCTTTTATTGTTTCCTTTCTAGACTTGTAATTAGGATTTGCTAGGTTAATATCATTCTGTCTTAGGTATCTTTTGCTTATTAGGTTTAGGTTATTTTTTTTTCCTTTTGCTGTTTTGCTTTGTTGAGCCTTAGTATAGGAATTGTTTTAAGTTGTCCAGTAGGAAATGTTTTTCCTTTTCATCATACTGTATTGTTTTGTCTTATTTGTTTAGATTGTAAATAGCTTAGGTAATCATGGTTAGTCTTAGTTGTTTCTCGGGCTGTCCTGAAGGCAGATCCAAGTTTGGATGAAGCTCCTTGGCCATCTTTATCAGCTGATGCAGTGGATTTTGTAAAGAGACTGTTGAACAAAGATTATCGGAAAAGGCTAATGGCAGCTCAGGCTCCGAGTATGTGCTCCATTTCTCATAGATTATGTGGCATTAACTTGTGCATTTTATAATCCTATGAATTCTTGCTCAGCTTTATTTTATGCACAGGTCATCCATGGCTGACGAGTCATTGTGATGATGTGAAGATACCTATTGATAAGATAATCCACAAGCTTGTTAAAGCTTATATATGTTTATCTTCCTTACACAAATAAGCATTAGGGGTATGTAATATTGCCTCGTCATTTGTTATTTATGCTAATGAAGGCCAATCTTAATTTTTCCCTTGCTACCACATTTTTTATCTCAAAAAATTTCTTTGCTCTTGATATCCATTCATCTGGATCAATCCCCTCAAAATAGGCAACTCCACCCTTTTCATCCAAAATTTCTGTATTTCCCCTTCTCTTCTTCTATTTCCTCGTTTGGCTCGTTCCTTCTTCCTTTCCTTTCCCCATTTACTCACCCTTGACTACTCTCTTTTAGTTCCTCTATCCCTCTTTCTACTGCACTGATTTTTCCCTCCATTTGTTTCCTTTTTTTGAATTTGGCATTATTAATATTATTATTATTATTACTATTATTATTATTATTATTATTATTAATAGAATTATTATTATTATTATTACTAATATTGTTATTAATATATTATTATTATTAAATCATTACTATTATTGTTATTATTATTACTATTATAATTATTATAATAACAATTATTATTATTAGTATTATTATTATTGTTTTTGTTATTATTTTTATTATTATTATTCTTATTATTACAATTATTATTGTTGTGTTGGTGGAAGATAGTGAGGTTATTATTATTATTATTATTATTACTATTATTTTTATTATTATTATTGTTGTTGTTATTATTATTATTATTATTATTAATATTACTTAATATTACTATTATTATTATTATTATTATTAATATTATTATTATTATTATTACAATTATTATTATTATTTTTATTATTACTATTACTACTATTATTATTATTATTATTGTTGTTGTTGTTGTTATTATTATTATATTTATTATTATTATTTTTATTATTATTATTCTTATTATTACAATTATTATTGTTGTGTTGGTGGAGGATAGTGAGGTTAATTTTGAGAAGCAAGCAAGAACAGGTATTATGGTCCAATGTTGTGTGAAAATCATGATGGCAAGAGTGCGTGGAAGGAGCTGCTGTGATTGCTGTGTATTGACCAGCTGGAATTTAATCATAATCTCATATTCTCTTTGCCAGGTTTTGGTTCCACAATGCCAAGTAATCATGGGAATTTGTGTATTCTTGCATTACTCTAGTCGTGATATTGGTGTTTAGTCTTTTTTATCTGGATATCAACATTGNTAACCCNTTTACAGATTGCTGATTTCTGTTAATTAACTGTTCTTCTTTGACCTAAGTAGTTAAACTAGGATTGATAACCTTAGAGAAATTGTCTTTTTAGTTTTGAGTGCATAGTATATGACTTTTATGCTTGTTTGATTTTTGTAGCAGCTAGGAAACCGATGTTATTTTCCCCCTTTTTCAGTAGTTTAGCATCTTTTAGACTATTGTTATAATAATTATTATTATTAGAGGCAAAACACATAACTAATAGAACTTGATTTCTTGGTAGGTGGTTAGAGTGTGGCTCTTGAAACTCGTGAGTTNGGAGTGCACTTTTTTCATATGTGATTGTCTATCTATGCTTGATAAATGTTGATAACTGACTATTTTGATTGGGATATGAATTTGATTTGTTTTTTAAATTGTTGAGTTTATATTCCTCAATAGATATATGAGGGGGAGCATGTTCCGTGTTTGTGATGTTGAGTTTATCGTCTTTCTTCAGATAGTTGATTATTTCACAGACAATGAACAACAAAGATGGAATACCAGTCACTCAGCAGGCAGAGAGCACGATTGTCCCTAAGACAATCATATTAGTGGTGCTATGTGGATTTTCTTTCTATACATACAGGTATAATCTTCTGTTCTGAGAAGGACAGATTTTTGTCAATATATGGCCAGATATCCATAGGGTTCCCCGCGGAGTTATCAATAAGTCCTCTCCAAATTAAATACATTAGTTTTCCAGAATGCAGTATTACTTTCAAGATTACACTCCATGCACANATCCAAGGGTAATGTTACTGATTGTAGTCCATTTTTTCGTGTTATAGGACTTGTAGAAGAAAGTTTTCTTATTGATTACGTATGCTTAAACTTATAGAGATGGAAGAAGTACATAAACTTGGGATTTGGAAAGTACTTGTGTGGTAATTCCTATTTCTTGACTCTATTTCTGATCCAGTCCCATTACTCAGACATGTATAGGCATGAGTTAACTCAATTAAACNACCATTCTCAATTTATATTATTTTAGGTTGGTGGTAGCCTGTTGGATCGTGGGATTCTAATTGTCTCTCTTGCACCAAGGGATAACCATCGAGCTCAGATTCAATCTGCTCTAGAGCGTGGTATCCCTGCAGTTCTTGGTGTCATTTCTACACAGAGACTTCCATTCCCATCAAACTCCTTTGATATGGCTCATTGCTCCAGATGTCTAATCCCATGGACAAAATTTGGTACTTCTTTNTGGGGATTTTGAACTTTAGAATTTATTCCTTTTTATGCAACTCTTCTTGTGATCATGAACTTCAGTAATTACCAGTTTGTAGCTGCCTAAGTTCAGTGCTTTCATACTATGCTGGCATATAGTTTTCAATGGAATTTTTAGATCTTAATCTGACACATTTTACTACTTTGCTTTTAATAAAGGTGAAGCTGTGACTATTTTAGATTGTTTTTCCNATCTTAACCAGTGAGTCTATCAATTTTATAAAATAGTAAATGGAATGCCCTAAAACTAGGAGGTCCTACATTTTTTTCAAGTTGTCAAGTTCACACTAATCTTACTGTTTTCATGATTTTATTTTATTTTAATCACAAGAAAGACAGTCACAATAACTCAACTACTGCATCAATTTTGTGCAAACTGATTTAGACAGTTTGAAAGATTTGTGCTACTTCAAATGGAAAGCTTCCTTGTGTGACAGATTACTTCCAAATTGCACAATGGAATGCAACAATGACAATCAGTCAAAGGAGCGTATACAGTTTTCCACACTACAGACCTTAGCAATATTACACACACACAACTTTACACACACACACAACTTTACATACACATAAATATATTACACACAAACTTACGTATTACAGACACACAAACAAAAACATACACATAATCTTACTCACACATAGACACAAAGAAACACACAACCAAACAGACATGCATAACCATACACATACACAATCTTACTCACACATAGACACAAAGAAACACACAACCAAACAGACATGCATAACCACACACACACAATCTTACTCACACATAGACACAAAGAAACACACACAGCCAAACAGACACGCACAAACACATATAAACAAAGAAACACACACACAAACTGGCATGCACACACAAACGGACACGACACGCACACACACATACACACAAACAACACACAAATATACACCAACACAAACACACAGTCACACTCATACACATACACACACACACCAACACACATGCATTCACACACATGTGCACACACACACACAAGTTACACAAGTACACACTCATACTCACAGACACAAACACATACATATTACACCCACGAATAGACGCATATACACACACAAAAATATATATTACGCATATTAACATAATTTCAAATAAAAAAACACACAAGAGAAACTAATAATACTTTTTTTGAAATAAAAGAATTATTAGTTAAGATGNGAACCCGATGCATAAAGTATTATACAAGTATATAATTTACTCTCAAGTCAAAGAGTAACAATACCACTTATCCATGTAATAGCTGTTAGCCTAGTCAATTCATCAAGAGAACTAAATCTCTGGACCAGNATTTTAGCCATGCCACTACTCCTACTTCAAACACTTCAACTGGGTTAGCTTTAGGGCACATAGCTCTTCATTAATTTCACGAGCAACCTTACACACAAGTCATAGATAATTTCANATTTATTATTTTAAATGAAAGGAAACAATTTCATTAAAAAATTTGAACACAAAAACTAACACCGTACATAAGGAAAGAAAAAAATGTTCAAAAACCTGTAGCTCTGATTTTCAAGGTAAAATTTCTCCAAGAATGTCAACATAGTATGGAACATGCTTTATGTAAATTTTTAAATAAATAAATAAAATANAACATGTCACTAATTGAATAACAATTGTTCTGCCTCAGATATTTATATTCTTCTGTACTTAGTAAATTCAGCTTTTCTAAGTTATAAATAAAACATCAAGGCCGGTATTTAAAGATAAATTCCACATAGATGATAAAATATATGATATGACCTTTCCCCTTCCTAGCATTGGACTACACTGGACTACTCACAAAATAAAACAAGGNTCAACAACATAAAATGGACAAATTNGAATGAAAACTAGCTCAAAAGAATGAATACCTTTTACAGAAAAACTGTTTATGGTATGGTCAATTGGCCAAGCCAGAAGCATCACATCGATTCAATAGAGTTGCAGATGTGAAAATAACAGTTAGATACTTGAAAGAGGAAGAAAAGTCAAACTTTCAATTACTTCTTATGTAAACATACATGTTTGAATATTTGCACCAGATATTTTTCCAGTTTCACTGAAATGAATCTCAATGAACTTTCCCTGTGAAATTCAATCAAATTAAGAAATTTCAGCTCCAAATTTTAGAAGATCAGAAACCTAATTCATCAACCAAAAGAATCAATATAATAAATTGGAAA
>NW_014543122.1:6948-9541 GCF_000741045.1 Vigna radiata var. radiata | reverse complement strand
AATTAAGCCAACTCTCCAACAATCCCTCTCACTCCCAAGGCTATTTCCCTAGAGTGCGACAAATGTAGGTGGCCAACATTCAGATTGCAAGGTTTTATAGAACTGATTTAAAAGAGAGTTGGAAATTGGTTCTAGGGAAAACTTTAACCCCTCAAGACCAGTTTCCAAGGTGAGGATTGTCCAAACTTGATAGATCATATTGTTGGGAAAATCTCCCGATACACACTCAGATATTTTTCCAAAATTGAGTCTTATTATTCATTGATAATTGAAGGTAAAAGACAGGAAGGTCAGAGATGAGTTGGTTAAGGTTATTGAGAAGTTGGACATAACAAAGTCAGTCAAAGCATTAAAGAGGTCAACCAAGGTAAAATACAGGAAGGTCATAAGGAAAAAGAAAAAGTCAAATTTGATTGAAAGAAGCAAACCCGAATTGGGACGATGCACATGGAAAGAAAGGAAGGAAGAATTTAAGTTTATGGGGGAGTTTGTTGGGATAAACTTAAATTTTAGAGATTTATTATTTTATTAGTTTTGGGTCTAGTAATATTTGGTTTGATTTGATAGAGACAAAATANGAATGGGTAGTTATGATTTTCTATTTATCTAGGTAGAATATTATATTATGATAGAATAGGAGATTTGATTTGTAGGTAAGTTGATATTTTATTGTCAGTTTTTATTATTTGTAATTGACCCAAGATCTGATTTGCACCTATTTAAAGGTTGTTACGGTTTAATGAAAATAACCCACCATGGATTGAAGAGTAATATTATTTGTGTGGGTCAAACCCACAATGGATTGAAGAGTAAAATTATTTCTGTGGGTTCACCGTTTTTCCCAACAGGTGGTATCAGACCCCAACACATATTTCCAGTCAATGTAAAACTAAACCATCACTCTTAAAGCTGCAATTAATGTTGTTGCTAAAGGTTGCAACTAAGACAACTTACAGGGTAATAAAGGCAGCTTTCCAGGTGGTGTGGGAGATAACCTTATATCATGGACGAGTAAAAAGCAAAATGTTGTTGCCACATTAAGTTGGCAGAATATTAGGCAACACGTTGGTTATGTTAATCGAGAAGGTTGGCATGATACTCAAGTTGAAAAGTCACCTCAAGTTTGCTTGGCAGCATATAAAGATTGCTACACGAACAAATGTCATTTGTAGATTCAATAAATTCAAAATATTTCTTCTTAACAAGTGTAAACACATGACAAATTAAAAAGTCAAATACAAAATTGAATAACATCTTTTACCAATTCTTTCATCGCAATAAATTGTTCTTCAGTGAGATGACAGTCCCAACCTTTGTAAAAAGATCCAACATAAAATTCAATGTACCAGATTCCAGAATTATAAATATCTATCAATGTGAGCTAAATAAAGCTTCTAACAGAATGTATATGCTTCCTTATACAATCAACAAATCCACTACCACCAATCCCTTCTGCATCAGATTTGAAGGCGGGATACCATCAAATACGCATGCACGTGGAGGACATTGAGAAGACGACTTTTCAAACACACTAGGGGCACTACGAATTCGTAGTGATGCCGTTCGGACTCACTAATGCGCCGACGACATTTCATATCGCAATGAACAGTCTTCTCTGGCCCTATTTGCGGAAGTATGTCTTGGTGTTATTCGACGACATACTGATCTACAACCGTAGTTGGGAAGAGCACCTCGAGCATGTAGCAAGCGACGTTGAAGCAAGAACAGTTGATGGCTAACAAGAGGAAAAGTGAATTCGAGCAAACCCAAATTAAATACTTGGGGCATATCATTTCAAGCAAGGGCGTGGAAATGGATGGAGAAAAAATAAACACAATAGTGGAGTGGGAAAGGTCGAGAACAATGAAGAGCTTGAGAGGGTTCTTGGGGTTGACCGGACATTACCAGCGATTCGTCAGAGATTACGGGAAAACCACCATACCTCTGACGGAGCTAGTGAAGAAGGATGGGTTCACTTGGAACGCGGACATTTCCGAATTCTGCTTAATTTGGTCGGAAATTCGTAATTGTGCTAATTTGGATTTTCTGAGCTGATTAAGTGTATTTTGGTTGCAGGAAAATTTTGGAAAACATCATTTGGAGCATTAGGGATGGTGGCGTGATCATTCAAGACTCAACATTTAGTCACTTCCATTTTAATTAAGTTGTAATATCGTTTTCTAGAAGCCCTTAATTAGAATTAGGTGTTTTGGACCCCTTTAGGGACATTTTTGTAAAAACCAGTTGTGGGGGCCATGTGGCATCTCTTTAGGGCTGACTTGTAGTGTGTGGACCCCACCAAATTGGAAACTCTAGGTCATATGGGGTGTGATTACCGAGCCACACTCTCACACTTTCATTTTTACGTTTTTGGCTTATATTCTCCTAGTGTTTCTCTTGTTTGAACATGCTCTCATGGGTGCTTGCTTGGTGCCACGGTTTTGGACCATTTTCAATGAATGTTATGCANATTTTCTTCTTCCCTTGACTCACTCTTGGCTATCTTAACTCATTGGTGGTGAAAATCCATTCATTCCTTCTTCCATTTGCTTTTTTTTATGTTTGAAGCTTGAGCTTTTTAAGCTTTTCTTTG
>NW_014543122.1:4079-5228 GCF_000741045.1 Vigna radiata var. radiata | reverse complement strand
TAAGTTAGTTTTGCATTTAATTATTTTTAACCGTGTTTGCTAATTAATTGGTAGCAGTGTTTGATGTTGAGATGTTGTCTAATTTTTTTAGTCGTTTTAATTTAATTTCCATGGTAGCTTAATTTAATTCAGTCGGTCATTAGCCATATTGGAAAATTTCCCTGAGGTTTCTTAATTATGACCGTGTTGCAACTCTGATCTGGTTAATATCAATTCTGAATTTGCACCTGCAATTGGGTATACGCTTAGTTCCCCAGTTGGTGTTACATCTTCGCTTAGTTTATCGAACTGTATGGTGTAAATCAGAGTTGATATAGACACTGCGTTCGCTTAGTCCGCAGTTATGAAGACAGATTTAACCGTCGCTTAGTCGGTTAACTCCGTTGGATTAGAGGTCTGAGTAGTAACTATATTTTGATAATCAGTGATGGGAAACATTTTGATTAGGTTAATGACTGACTGTTTTCATTCCGTGTCGATTTCGTATTTTTTACAATACTGTTTGAGTTTCTGATGTTAAATTTTTGTATTTGTTCTAATTAAATTCTGTTTTCATCTGTGTTTCTCGCAAACCGATTTCACAACCCCCCCCCCTCGTGTTTGANTCAATTCTTGAACCGCAAAATTGGTCTTTGGCAGACGACCTAAGGGTCATTCCTTAGCTATACTGCAATTCTTATATGGTCAAACTATAATCGATTATCACATGTTTTTGTACTAGAATAATCGATTATCATGAAGCAATAATCGATTATCACAAGTCATAGTAAAGGAGTTGAAGGAAAAAGGAATGGTGGAAATTCAAAGCCCATATTCCACAGTGATCAAGAAGGTGGACCGAAGAAAAGTGCGTCGTTGGGACGATGAAGATCCCAACGTGAAGAAGAAGAGTTGAACTTGCTGAAAATCAATTTTTGTATTTTTAAGAACAATTTTCATTTTCAGTTTTGCATTTTTATTTTCGTTTGAACATGTACTTTTTGAATTTTCTGAACAATTTTTGGGTAGCATCTANTGAGGGATGCTAAATTTTTGGTATCCACTGAATGATATCCGGACTGTACACCTACTGATGGGTGGTGGAAGGAAGTGCACTTATTGACAAGTGCTAACCAGGTTTGGGTCAGGCTCGTGACGTTAAACAAGCGC
>NW_014543122.1:0-1357 GCF_000741045.1 Vigna radiata var. radiata | reverse complement strand
TTTTGAAATTCTTTACCTTGAGTTGGGAGGAGCTTAATTGTATGTAATGAAAAGGTTCAAGTTTGGGGTTGTACGGGGGAAAATTGAAAAAGCAATTGAAAAGCATTGAGCTCAAATGATGTGAAAAGAAAAAAAAAATTCATGAGAAAAAGAAAAAAGAAGAAGAAAAGCATGAAAATGAGCTCAATGAAAAAGAAAAGAAAAGGGAAGAAGTTGGGAATGAGAGACATTGGGGAGAGAGTTGTGCTTAAATGTTGAATGTTTTGATAACTCTCTTGACTCAAGGATTTTGCACTCTAGAAAAAACAATTTTTCTTGTTAGCCCAACCTCATGACAAGCCTTGGAAAAGTCCTTTTGATGACATTTATATGTAAATATGTTAATTATTTGAGATGAATGACAATTTTGTTTCATGTAACTTGTGAATAACAGAGAGTGGAGTGTCACCTTAAACACTTGAGTGATTGAGTGAAACACTTACTTGGTATGAACTGTTGATTTTCATGAGTGCAATTTTGCTTAGTGTATTGATCATTCATAATGTATAACATCTGTTGTGCAATCTCTAGATTGAAAGCATGCATGCATCTTATTTTGGATTTCACTGAGGATATTGAATTGAGTAGTTTTATCATGTATTTTGGGATTGTTGAAACATTNGATGAAAGAGGATAAAGCCAAGTTTTATTTTGTGTGTTGTTTTGTTTTGTTTTGCTTGAGGACAAGCAAAATTCNAAGTTTGGGGTGTTGATGAAGGTTGAAAAATAGTTATTTTCATATGTCAATTTGGACCGAATTACGCCATTTACTACTTGGAATGAGCCTAGAATCAAGCAAAAGTCAATAAATGAGTCTGTAGAGAGTCAAAAGTTGTTTTTAGCGATATTATGCTTGTTTTGCATTGTTTTGTAGCTATTTTGAGAAAATGAAAAATGGAGTTAAAGATACTGGTCGTAGAGTTAAGAAAAGAGCAGAAAAATGAAGTTTTGAAGAGTCGACGCACCGCCCGGCGGCACACTTAAACCGCCGGGCGGCCTAGGGCGGGAGTAGGCATGGTGATTGGCGCTGGGCGGTTTTGAGGGAAACCGCTGGGCGGCACCTAGCATCGCCGGGCGGTTATGAGGCTTTTGCCAAATAGTGTACAAAGAGTGTATAAAGGGTGCATAAAGAGTGCACAAAGAGTGTACAAAGGGTGTTCAATGGGTGTATATAGGGTGTATAGAGGTGTATAAAAGGTGTACATAGGGTGTTCAAAGAGTGAACTAAGGGTGTACAAAGGCTGCACAATGGGTGTAGAAAGTGTGTATAAAGGTGAATAAAGGGTGTACAAAGCATGGTAAAAGGGTGCACAAAGGG
>NW_014543121.1:575207-576795 GCF_000741045.1 Vigna radiata var. radiata | reverse complement strand
TCTAAAGTAGTGAAATGAAGGTAGGAAAGTAGTGAAAAGAAAAGTATAGCCTAAAACTCAAAGTTTGAGTTATTAGTACCTAAAACGTGTACTTTTAAGGGTAGAAATTGTCAATTCACCTAATGTATATGTAAATATCCTAACAAGTCTAAAGTAGTTATATCAAGGAAGGAAAGTAGTGAAAAGCAAAGAATAACCTAAAACTCAAAGTTTGAGTTGTTAGTACCTAAAAAGTGTATTTTTAAGGGTATAAATTATCAATTCACCTAATGTAGACTCTTTCTAAGCTATGTAAACATCCTAACCTGTCTAGAGTTTTGAAAAAAATAGATAATTACAAACAAAGCAAATGTCAATCAATTCACACTACTAAAAATAACCTCGAGTCCCCGGCAACGGCGCCAAAAACTTGTTGACTCACTGCCAAGTGTACCAGATCGTGCAAGTAATATAATCGATAATACCCGATATCGTTCTTCCCAAGAGACTCGAAAGGCCTTATTGTTTGTGTGAATCGAAATCGTAAGACTTGTAAAGAAAGAATTAATTGTTATGAATGGAAAGACAGAAAATAAAGATGCAATGTGGTTCATTCAATTGACGAAAAAGACTATGGATGAATGAAGTTGTTGGGGGTTGACAATTTCATCTAATCCACTCCGTCTTATCTACTCCCCTTGTTTAATGTGCTTGATTATCTAATTGTTATGGAAACTTTCTTGGCCTACCCTTAACCCGATCCCTTAGCGAAAAGAGCATATTACTAATTACCAACTTGCTATCCCTAGCCTCCCCTAGCAATTAATAACGCATTAAGAACAAAAGCAAAAACAATTGATTGTCCTACCCCCTATCCCTAGGTTGGTATTACTTAATCAAGGAATTTCTTACCAGTTCATGACAGTATCTTACATTCCCGTATCAATAGAGACAAATAACAGTTATCGAATGAGTTAAACGATAAAAGCTTTAAGCGTAGATGAGAACCCAACAATTGATAATCAAAGCATACGAAGAATCATATAAATAAACAAGAGTTTCAATAAAAGAGAGTTTCAAAAAATTACATTGTTTCCCCCAACAATAAAAGGGTTTAGTTGACCATTTTCATGGTGAACCTAGATGAAAATAATGGAAGAATGGGAAAACCAAACCCTAGATAAGATGAAAAGGAGCCTAAGCATCCAAGAAATCCTCTCCAGGGAGTGAAAATTAGGTCTGGCGGCCCTCTTCTGTCAAAAGAATCAGAATGAAATCGTAACAGGCCCAGGCCCAGCGGACAACCGCCCGGCGGCACACTTATGCTGCCGGCAGTTTGCCCATAATCTCACTACCGCCTGGCGGCAAGGGGCCACCGACCGGCGGTTTGCCTCTAATCGCAAATCCGCCCAGCGCCCACGCCAGGTGCCTCCTCCTCGCCTTGGCCCGCCCAACGGTGAATTTTGTCGTCGGGCGGTTTCTTGACTCTTCATTTCTTCAATTTTCTTCCTCTATCTTGAGTTTAAGACCTTCATCTTCAACCCCAATCTTCACTTTCATCAAAATCACTACAAAACAATGCAAAACAAGCATAATATCGCTAAAAACA
>NW_014543121.1:568457-572452 GCF_000741045.1 Vigna radiata var. radiata | reverse complement strand
CAATTGATAATCAAAGCATATGACAAGCATATAAATATACAAGAGTTTCAATAAAAGAGAGTTTCAAAAGATTACATTGTTTCCCCCAACAACAAAAGGGTTTAGTTCACCATTGTCATGGTGAACTTAGATGAAAAATGATGGAAGAATGGAAGAGCAAACCCTACATAGGATAAAAAAGAGCCTAACCATCCAAGAGATCTTCTCCAAGGAGTGAAAATTAGGTCTGGCCGCCCTTTTCTGTCAAAAGAATGAATCTTAAGTCGCAACAGGGCTATTTATAACTGAGGAGCATCACAGAAAACAAGTCAAGGCCCAGCAGACAACCGCCCGACGTCACACTTATGTCGTCTGGCGGTTTGCCCTTTATCGCGCCACCGCCCAGCGGTGGGGGGTTGGCGCCCGACGGTTTACCCATAGTCGTAAATCGGCCCAGCGTCCACGCCTGGTGCAACCTCCTCGCATTGGACCGCCCAGCGGTGAATTTTGCCGTTGGGCGGTTCCTAGACTCTTCTTTTCTTCAGTTTTCTTCCTCTGTCATGAGTCTAAGACCTTCATCTTCAACTCCATTCTTAACTTCTATCAAAAGTGCTACAAAACAATGCAAAACAAGAATAATATCGCTTAACACAACTTTTGACTCTCAACTGACTCATTTATTGGGTTTTACTTGATTATAAGCTCGTTCTATGTCTTAAAGGGTGTAATTTGGTCTAAAATGACATATGAGAATAACTGTTTTTCAACCATTTTGAACCGCTCAGCGTCCATGAAGACCGCCCAGGCGGTTTGCCTCAAGCTGTGCCACCGCTCAGTGCCAAAACAGACCGCTCAGCGGTGGCGGCTAGGGTTTTTCAAAATCCTTTCCTAAATGATCCTAATCCCCACTCTTTTGCTGATTTCAGCAATCCAAACCATAATCATGCAATTCAATCGGTTCAAACAGTTCCTATTCTATCCATTCATGCATAGAAATTAAAAGCCCTAATTTATCATGTTCCTAAGCATGTTCGTTAACAAATCCCCAAATTAGAAACCCCAATCATGAATTTGCATACTTACTTGAGTGAAAATTATGAATGCTTGCAGAAAAATTGCTTAATTGATGATGGATGTCCTCTCCAATGCAAGTCTCTCAACCAAAAGACCCGAAAACTTATCAAAGCAATGGTAGAAAATTGAATTTTGGTGAGTGGGTGAAGAGAAAGTGAGGAAATCTCTCTAAAAAGCTCTTGAAAATGAAAGGAGAGTGTTAGGGCTTAGGGAGACCGCTCAGGCGAAATGCAAAGAAGGGTTTCAAAGTGAAAAATGTGAAAAATTGCTCAACTTTTAAGCAAAGCTGAGACACTCAGCGCCGCAACCGCTCAGCGGTAAAATGGACCGCTCAGCGGTCTGCGCCTATTTTCACTTCTTCTTCTTTTGCTTTCTTTTAAGTAATCTTTCCTTCTAGCACTAATTTCAACCTTAAATTTTTCAAATATATGCTTTTCCCCTCTCAGATGCCATCATTAACATGTAATGCACTTAACACAGGATTAAAAACAAAACAATGAACTGGGTTGCCTCCCAGGTAGCGCTTATTTAACGTCACGAGCCTGACCCAAACTTGTTTAGCACTCTTCAGTAAGTTCTTATCCTTCCAACACCCTTCAGTAGGTGTACTTACCTTGCATCCTTCAGTAGATACATAAAAATTTAGCATCCCTCAGTAGATGCTACCCAAAAAGTGTTCAAGAATTCAATAAAATACATGTACAAAATCAAATACCCTAAAACTACAAATGTTTATGCAAAGCAAGATTTAGATAAAATCAATTCATTCCATCCCGGTTGGGATCTTCATCAACCCAACTCATCAGTTGCTTTCTATCCACTCTCTTTATGGCTCTTGTGAATGGTTTCCTGATTTCCAACTTGCCATCTTCCCAATTCTTAATAACAAGCCACTTCTTATTCTTAAATCTCACTTGTGCTCCTATAGGAAGTGGTGTATATTCAGTGTGGATAGTGCCTCCTTTGTCAACCTCCTCATCTTCAGGTACCTGCAAAACATTACAACTATTAGAATTAGTACTTGGTGCAACTTCTCTTCTTGACTTCTTATGTCTATCCCTTTCCTTCCTTTAGAGCAATTATACATTAACACATATTCTTGATCTTTCAAAGTTATTATTCCATCATGAATACGCATCGCCATTCTGGAAGTCCTCATAAAAGGTCTTCCTAAAACTAATGGAGTCCTTCCTTCATTTTCCATATCCACGACTACAAAGTCAATCAAGAAATCCAACTCCTCAATACGGACAATTGCATCTTCCACCTTACCAGTTGTTTTCTTAACAGAACCATCTGCAACTGTTATAGTAGTGTTTGCTAGTTTTAGCACTAACCCTTTAATTCTCTTCAAGTAACTTAAGGGCATTAAATTTATACTAGACCCAGAGTCGATCATTGCTCTTCCTATNAATTATACATTAACACATATTCTTGATCTTTCAAAGTTATTATTCCATCATGAATACGCATCGCCATTCTGGAAGTCCTCATAAAAGGTCTTCCTAAAACTAATGGAGTCCTTCCTTCATTTTCCATATCCACGACTACAAAGTCAATCAAGAAATCCAACTCCTCAATACGGACAATTGCATCTTCCACCTTACCAGTTGTTTTCTTAACAGAACCATCTGCAACTGTTATAGTAGTGTTTGCTAGTTTTAGCACTAACCCTTTAATTCTCTTCAAGTAACTTAAGGGCATTAAATTTATACTAGACCCAGAGTCGATCATTGCTCTTCCTATATCCACATCATTTATCACAGAAGGAAGAGTTAACAATCCTGGATCCTTCATTTTTGGTGGATGATGTTCCTTTCTTGGCTGCACAAATACTTCATGTTCTTCCTCTTCCGCATCAAGGTCTATCACCTCTCCAATGTAATTGCTTTTCTTTGTATAAACAGGAATTTGAGGATGACTTTCTTCCATAGGGACCATGGTCACATGGCTAAATATTTTTCTCATCTGCCCATTGTGACTATCTCTTCTTTTCTCAACTTCTTCCAATCCCTCTTCTTCTTTCTCTTCTTCACCAAACTCGTCATTCTCACTTACCTCTTCTTCATCACTGCTAATCTCAATCACTTCTTTCTCTGCTTTTCTTTTCTCCCTTACTACAACAACACGACATTCCTCCTTAGGATTAACATCAGTATTAACCTAGCTTGATTCTTCTCTATGACTTCAATCCTCTTTGACAGTTGACCAAGTTGCGTCTCTAATGATCTAAAAAGTAGCTTGATCACTTGAATGTTGAGAATGACAATCTTTCACAAATTGATCAAATCTATTAGAAAAATCTCTAACATTCTCTGTCAATTGATTTATTTGCTGCCACAAAGGAGAAGATTGTTGCTGCCTGAAGCCTCCTTGTTGCCCTGATGGGTTATTTTGTTGTTGACCAATACTTGAATGATTCTTCCAACCTTGGCTAGGATTGCCTTGGTTGAAATTCCCTTGTCTGTACTGGTATTGGTTCTCCATATAGTTAGCTTCCACCAAGGTAGGCAAGAACAATGGTTGTCTTGTCAAATCCGTGAACTGGTGTTTTCCTGTGTAGTCCTTTGAATCGCTCTCATGCTTGACTTAGAGTTTCTTCCATACCTTGTTTAAATGATGAGATCTCCACCTTTCCTTGAGTAACTTTGGACTGTGGAAAATATTTGTTGACAAACTTTATAGCCACAACTTCCCATGTAGTAAATGTCCCTTCAGGAAAAGAATTGAGCCATGTCTTAGCATTGCCTTCCAATAAGAAAGGAAACAAGCTAAGTCTCACTCTATCATGTGATACACTGGCCATCTTCACTGTATTGCATGACAATTAGATAAAAAAGTGAATTAAATAAGAAGAGTAGATATATGAGAGTGGATAAGATGAAATTGTAAACCCCAACAACACCATTCATCCATAGTTCTCAAAACCAATTGAATCAATT
>NW_014543121.1:565597-567287 GCF_000741045.1 Vigna radiata var. radiata | reverse complement strand
ATATGAGAGTTTCAATAGATTACATTGTCCCTAACAACAAAGGTCTTAGTTCACCATTGTCATGGTGAAACTAGATGAAAATAATGAAAGAATGGAAGAAATAACCCTAAACTTGGTTGAATGGAGCCTAAGCATCCAAGGAACCTCCTCCAAGGTGTGGAATAACTCTGGACGTTTCTGTCTGCCAAAACTTCTAATTCGCACTGGGGCTATATATAAGCCCAAAAAGATAACAGATAGATTACAGAAAGATTTACAGAATCTAGCTATAAAAAACAGACAACCGCCCAGGCGCCTAAATTCACCACTCAGCGGTTTGCGTTGTGCTGCTTTGACCGCTCAGCGGTCAGTTTTTCCGCTGAGCGGTTTCCCTCTAATCACTATGAGCGCTCAGCGGACCATTCTGACGCTCAGTGGCTTGCTTGACCCTTCTTTTCATCGTTTTTCTCCTTTTTTCATGGGTCTAAGTCCACCTTACTTCACTTCCATCTTTAGTTCATCTAAAAACCCTGCAAAACAAGCATAATATCGTTAAAACCAACTTTTGACTCTCACAAGACACAACTAAGTGTTTTACTTGATTTAAAGCTCATTCTAAGCCACAAAGGGTGTGTTTTACTATCAAATTTAAGCATGAAAATAACGGTTTTTAGACCGTTATCAATCATCTCAGCAGTTTCCACCTGCCCTCTACAAAGGGACTCCATCCTTGCCTCCATCATGGATATATACATGTACTTAATCTGGAAAGGCTCAAGCTGCTGTGCCGGTGCATCTGCAGGCTCATCCTCCTGTTGTGTTGCTGCTCTCCTAGGACGTCTCCTAGGAACTGCTCCAGCTGGCTCGTCACCTCTACAGTATTGACGATAATAGGAGGCATCAATAGCCCTCCTCGGCCTCTCAAAGGGTGGAACTGCAGTGTCCACTCCTGCCTGCTGGCACAAGTATGTAATTAAGGACAGGTGTCCTAGTGGTGTCTTGCTGCCCACAGTGTCTGCACTGCTCAAAATTTCGCTGGTAATAATCTTACCAACGTTCATGTCCATCTGCCTCAGCATACAATAAATGACCAGAATCTGATGCAATGTGATGTCAGAAGCATGAGAACATGGTTGGATGTTGGCATGAGTAAATGCCATCCAGTACTTGGCTAGGGGAGCCAAATCTGCCCTAAGGATGTTAACTAGTGCTCCATTAGGGTTTCTCTGAAAATGCCTCACAGGGATGCTGATAAGCTGTCGTTGAAGCTATCAAATTAATACTACTTTTCAAGGCAACTTCAGTATTGCCTAGTAGTATTCAAGAAAGTAGATAGGGCTAAAGTAACCCTAAGTCGTCTCCCAACGAACACGAAATTACTTTCGAATATTTGAAACTTATGAATGTTATGCAATGCTTAAGAATAAAAGTGAGGATGCTTAAAGAATGTTATAAAACAAAGAAGAAACTTTAAAAATAATTATGAAGAAACATGCTAATTCCACTGCTTTTCCAAAATAGATTCATCATGAGTTATTCACAGATTATTGTTCAATTGATGATTGTTTACGTTTCAAATTAATTATAGTACATTCTTAATTAATTTGAGGGCGATCATGCAGTTAATCAAAGTACATTCTCAATCAAATGCAAGACCTTTCTAGATTATTCACAATAAATTCAACCAAAGTACATTCTCAATCAAGTTTAT
>NW_014543121.1:558107-560322 GCF_000741045.1 Vigna radiata var. radiata | reverse complement strand
TGATCACTGTTTGTGCAGGCAGCTTGTTTGACTCCTTAGCCTCTAACTTTTCCACCCTCTGAGTCAAATCTACAATTGATTTCTTGATCTCTGAATTTTTCTCAAGCATTGTTTTCATGAAATCTTGCAGTGACATTTCAGGCTGAGGTTGATGCCTTTGTTGATGTGGAACATAAGGTTGCCTTTGTTGAAGTGGAACATAAGGTTGCATGTTCTGTTGATACCTATTGGAGGATGAATCATGATAATTCTGGTATGGTCTATTTCCTCCAAACATGTTCGCAGCAAAAGCTTGGGATGAGTTTTCCACAGTAGTTTCCATCAAGCTAGGACATTCATTAGTGTAGTGATCAGTTGAAATGCAAATTCCACACTTCTTAGCAATTTGTGGAGTGGAGGTTTTAAACAAACTTGCAATCTTGTCGAGTTTGCTTTCTAAGTTATTCAATCTTTCATTTATCCTCCTTCATTCAACTACACTGTTTTCAATTTCATGCACTTCTTTCAACAAAGTCACTGAATTTTCTCTTGTTCCATATTGCTGATTGTCTACTGCCTTCTGTTCAATTAAATCTATCCCATCTTCTGGTGACCTGTCTAAGAAAGATCCTCCGCTTGCAGCATCTGCCCATGACCTATCAGTTGGACTTAAGCCTTCATAAAAGCTTAGAATGAAGTCTTTCATTTGGAGCTGAGGGCATGAAGCACATAGCTTCTTGAATCTTTCCCAATATTCACTGAGATTCTCTCTATCTCTCTGTCTTATATCTTGAATTTCCCTACGGATGGAAGATAGTCTAGATGCAGGAAAATACTTTTCAAGAAATAGTCTTTCAATGGTTTCCCAATTTGTAATCCGTGCAGAGAGATAATACCACCAATCTTGAGCTGCTTCTTGAAGAGTAAAAGGAAAAGCTCTCATCTTTAGGCTTTCTATTGTGATCCTAGGAGATCTGAAATTTTCACACAGCATGTGGAATTGTCTCAAGTGTTTATGTGGATTCTCCCTTGATAACCCATTGAACTTCGGTAAGGCATTTAGTAGGTCAGGTCTCAACTCCCACTCCTCATTGGGGTATTCAATGTTACTTTGGGTAACTGTATTATGGGAGGTGGCTAACTGTCTAATGGTTCTCTGTGTCATTCTGTTTGGGTTAGGATCAGGTAAGGGAATGGATGGTATGTTTGTTCCATTCAGATGTAGGCAGTGTTCCCTCAATAGAACACACAAGTTTCAATCTGCTCCTCACCTTACGCAAATTCCTTTCAACTTCCGGGTTGATTTGATAGAATTCTCCCGGGTTAGCTCTGGTCATGCACTAAGAATCTGCTTGAAGCTATTTTTTTTTTGTTCTTTCGTTCTTGCTTAAGAAAAAGATTTCAAATGAGATATGAGAAATACTTTGTTTGGGTCCACTCCCAGGAAAGAGAGGTGTGTCACAATGGACAACTTAAGTACCAAGTCTTTCCTAGCCAGAGTATATTCAAACTAGCTTTAAGTGTTTCTCAAGAGAAATTCTTAATTAAAGCAAGAACAAAGAGTTTTTCTGAAGAATAACTAAATGCTACAAAATAACTCAAACTAAATTAAATGTATATGCGTTAGGAAAATAAAACAAAAAAAAAATAAAAATGAGAATCAAAATATTCAAAATACTTACCGTAGTTCAAATTTGATAAGCTGTCGTTGAAGCTATCAAATTAATACTACTTTTCAAAGCAACTTCAGTATTGCCTAGTAGTATTCAAGAAAGTAGATAGGGCTAAAGTAACCCTAAGTCGTCTCCCAACGAACACGGAATTGCTTTCGAATATCTGAAACTTATGAATGCTATGCAATGCTTAAGAATAAAAGTGAGGATGCTTAAAGAATGTTATAAAACAAAGAAGAAACTTTAAAAATAATTATGAAGAAATAGGCTAATTCCACTTGTTTTCCAAAATAGATTCATCATGGGTTATTCACAGATTATTGTTCAATTGATGATTGTTTACGTTTCAAATTAATTATAGTACATTCTTAATTAATTTGAGGGCGATCATGCAGTTAATCAAANNANATTCTCAATCAAATGCAAGACCTTTCTAGATTATTCACAATAAATTCAACCAAAGTACATTCTCAATCAAGTTTATTGTGTTTAATCATGTCTATTCTTAAATCTCTTAACACAAAATTAAAAGTTAATCAATCAAAGTAAATTCTCAATTGATT
>NW_014543121.1:544393-556352 GCF_000741045.1 Vigna radiata var. radiata | reverse complement strand
AAACCCTAGAAAAGATGAAAAGTAGCCTAAGCATCCAAGAGATCCTCTCCAGAGAGCAAAATTAGGTTTGGTCGTTCTCCCCTGTCAAAACAATGACTCTGAACTCGCAGTTGGAGTATATATAGGTGAGGAGCGCATCAGAAAATGGGCCCAAGCCAAGCGAGCCACCGCCGGGCGATTTAAGTGTGCCGCCCGGCGGTTTGCCACAAATCACCCTACCGCCCGGCGGCAATCGCCACCACCGGGCGGTTTGCCTCAGGTCTGCCCAGCGTCAATCGCCATGCCTTCTCCTCGTCCTGGAGCGCCCGGCGGTTTAAGTGTGCCGCCGGGCGATGAGTCGACTCTTCAAATCTTCATTTTTCTGCTCTTTTCTTGAGTCAACGACCTGTATCTTCAACTCCATTCTCTACTTTTCTCAAATTAGCTTCAAAATAATGCAAAACAAGCATAAAATCGCTAAAAACTGCTTTTGACTCTCATCCGACTCATTTATTGAGTTTTGCTTGTTTCTTGAGTAGTAAAGGGTGTAATTTGGTCCAAATAGACATATGAAAATAGCTATTTTTCAACCTTCATCAGTTCTCCTGTCCACTCAGTCCCTAAGAAGGCATTAATGGTGTCAAGGTCATACCTGATCAAACGTCCCCTCACATAACTCTTGTATCTCCCAGCTGATATTCCTCCCCTGGGCAAGGCATTAGCATAAAACTCCTTCACCAACTCAATATTGGCTGGTGCTGAATATGTAGTCAATATCTCCCAACCTCGCCTCTCAATCTCCAGACCAAATTCTAGAGCTAAGTCAGGGATGTACATGGCCTTCCTCTCCATCAGCAAACGCCTCTCCTGAACCGTAGCATAATGTTCTTCATGCTTCCTTGAGAGGAACCTAGAAGAATAGAATCTCCTAGGTCTCTCTGGCTCCTTTCTTTTGTTGCCCATTGTTTTCACTCTTCTTGAGGTAGGCATTCCTGCATTAAATCATCCAAATAACATTCACAGAAACATCATTAGAGGTTAGGACATAATAAATTTTATAACTCAAATCACACAAAATCTAGTTTTGAGGGAAAACAAGGCCCCTCAATAAACAAACATCCAAAATCTGCTGCAGACCTGTTGACTCTCTGGCAAGTGTACGAGATCGTTTCAAGTAATGTAATTTGTAAAACCCAATATCGTTCTTCCCAAAAGACTCGAAGGCCTTATCGTTCGTGCAAATTGAAATCGTAAGACTTGTAAAGAAAATTAATTGGTGGGAATGCAAGAACACAAAATAAACATGCAAATGCAGTTGATTCAATTGACGAGAAAAAGACTATGGATGAATGGAGTTGTTGGGGGTTTACAATTTCATCTTATCTGCTCTCTATTATCTACTCCTCTTATTTAATTTGCTTTGTTATCTAATTGTCATGCAAACTGATGAAGGTTGAAAAACAATTATTTTCATATGTCATTTTAGACCAAATTACTACCTTTACTACTTAGAATGAGCTTAGAATCAAGCAAAACTTAATAATTGAGTCTGTAGAGAGTCAAAAGCTGTTGGAGAGGAAGGCTTCCTTCATTCCTAACTTGGCTCCTGAATTTGGAGCAGAGATTTTGAGGAGAGATTAGAAGAAGTTAACAACTTACCCTGCCCCTGCCAGTGTTGAGTTGGTGAAAGAATTCTACACCAACGCTTTGTCCAAAGGAGGAGTGGTGGCTAGAAGATATAAGAGCTTTGTGAGGGGGCAGATTATTAGTTATGACCTCGATACTATTAACAGCTTTTTGGGCACAGAATGGCTGATGAGTCGATATTTTATTGATTTCACTTAGTTTATTGTACTAGAATTAATCAGGGAATTGTGCTTAATTGTCCGGTATTTTCCCGTTTTTCCTAATTATGCTTAATTTGACTGGAAATTCTAATTTTAATTAATTTCAATTTTCTGAGTTAATTATTTGCATTATTATTTTCAGGGAAAATTTTGGAAACACAATTTGGGACATTTAGAGGACACCAAATAAATTCAAGACTCTTCACTTAGACATTTTAAATTTTAGTTATATTGTAATTTAATTGTTAAAACTTTTAGACAAACTCTTTGCATCATGGGCCATTTTGGCAAAAATATGAGGGTCCAAAATTGTAGGACACATGCCCTAGGGTTTTATTTTTCTTTAGGGTGGACCCCACCCTAAATTTTGAGACACATGGCCTTGCTAAAAAGATACCAGCCGTCACATTGCAAGGAGGCTCCTCTCTCTCGGCTTCAGAAGTTTTTTTTGAAAAAGTTGAATGATGTTGAAGTTGATGGGAATTGGATAAAGAAGGAAGCATGATTCAAGCCGTGACAGAGATAAAAAAAGGGACTCATGGCATTGAAAGAAGAAAAGGGCTACAGCTGTGTGACACAATTTCTCACTTAACATTTTAACGTTTTTTTTTTATAGCAATTCTCTGGGAACCATGTTGACCGTGCTTGATTATTGGTTGAATGAAAGAAGGCTCACTTTCTTTTCCTATTTTTATTGTGTGCAAAGGCTGGAACGTTACTTTCTATTTCTCATTGAATAATTTGATTTAGCTTTTGCATTGATTGAAGAAAGATGAGAAACGTTGTTGCAGCCAATTTTTGTTCTTTTTAAACTTTGCTTTTGTTCTAGCACTTCTTGCTTTGTCTTTGATTCAGCCACGTGGAGATGATTTTATCATTTAGCTTTCTTGGAGAATGGAGCATGGCTACCACAGTTTGTGATGATGGCAGGAGAGAGTTTTATTGAAGTGTTGTGGGAAGGTAGCATTTCTTTAGCTTTCATTTAATGAGAACTAGATTAGGTGGAACTAAGGATGGGACGTTGGGTAGTTGTAGGTGTAGTTACCTTTTTCATTTCATCTTTGAAGAGTTGAATAGATAGATTAGATAGGATTAGGTGTAGAGTGTACGTAGTGATGTGTTGAGAGAAGAAGCTCATTTCATTTTAAGCTTAGGAGTGCATCTTTCTTTGCAAGTGTTACAGCATGGGGAATTTTTTATTTCCAATTGAAAAGTTTATTTTCCTTGCTTCTGACATAGCACACGGCTTGCTGCAAAGGTGGTTTAATCAAATAAAAAGTAGAATTTTCTTGGAGAATGAAATGGGAGATGGTATGAAAGAAGGCCACGACAAAAGTTACAATTTAGAAGCAATTGCAATTTTTATTTTTCTTTTAAGTGGAGCTCATGATCACGTGAGATAGTAGGAATTTTTGTTTTCTTATTTCTTTTGCTTTAATTTATTTTACATTATAGGTTGAGTTGTTTCTCATCTTTTTGATTTAGCATTGCATTTTAATGGCTTTAATTGTGCTTAGATATTTGTTTGCTCTAGTATTGGGTTTAGCATTTTCACTCTCTTTAATGCTTTCTATCATGTTCGAATGTGTTTAATTTTTATTTTTAATTTCATCAGTTGCATTCACAAACAAAACTTTTCACCAAAACCCCCCACTGTGTGTTAGACCTAAGTCTCGAACCGCATTTGGTCCTTGAGAGACGACCTAGGAGTCATTCCCTAACTATACTGCATTTCTCATATGCAATCAAATTTGTATGGGCCGCGACACCCATCAATGGCCAGGGGAGTAGTGCCAATATGCGTCACTGGATGGTATATTTGATGTTATTGCTGAAATTGAGAAGGTTGTGTGCCTCCCTGGGAGGCATTTTCAGACTAACTCTAATGGGGCACCGGTGAACATTAGGAGGTTGGATATGATACCATTGGCACGATACTGGATGGCATTCACACATGCCAACATCCAACCTTGCTCCCATATCTCTGATATCACGATGCACAGGGTTCGTCTCATTTTCTGCTTGATGAGACAGATGGAGGTGAATGCTAGAAAAATCATTGCCGACGAGATACGGAACTGTGCTATGACCGTTAGTAGCAGGATGCCATTGGGGAATCCATCTTTGATCACTTTTCTGTGTTAGCAGGATGGGGTGAACATTACAGTTCCCCCATATGAGAGACTTAGGAATGCCATTGATGCATCTTATTTCCACCAGTTCTGTGCTGAGGCAGGAGCAGTAGGTGCAGCACCTAGGAGGCGTCCTATGAGAGCTGCAGCTCAGTAGGAGCACGTGCCTGACGAGGTACCAGCCCAGCATGCGGAGCCCTTCCAGATGAGGGACATGTACATGTCCATGATGGAAGCCAGGATGGAGGCCCTTCACAGAGGGCAGGTTGCGACTGCTGAGATGATTATTGGGTTTTATGACCAGCCACCAGTGCATAGGTGGACGATGGATGAGTTTCACGCAGCTGTGGCATGGCCTGAGCAGCAGACGCAGAGTAGTGGTTTTGGTTTTGGTGCAGCTGGAGCCCCGAACACGGAGGAAGAAAACTTTGAGGATGCTGACGATGAGAGATAGGAGGACTCTGATGACAGCATGGGTTGACTGCAGACATCTACTGAGGGATGTTCATAGACAGGATTTAGTTTTTCTTTCTTTTACTTTTCCTTTTGCATTTTAAATTCCTAGAATAGGTTGAATTTAATTTCAGTATGTATCCTTGGCTTAAATACTTTTTCTAAAAATGTTTGACTGACTGATATGCATGATGGAACTATTTGATGATTATTTGATGTGGATGATAATTGAGTTGTGTTGTATGTTAATATCCAATGAAACAGATGTGTGATAAATTGTGGTTGTGGTTTTGTGTGGGAAAGCATGTTGTGTAAGGTATTGAGCTCCAGAGTTTTTATTGTTGTATGCAGTGTTCACAGGAAAACATGAATGATATTGCCTTAATCTTGATGATTGATTGAATTGCATGTGAATGTCATATGATCAAGGCCATTTTTTAGAACCCTTCTCTAGCCAAATTTTCACCCGAAATGCTTGAAAATATTATACCCTTTTTGAACCTTAGCCTTAAACAGGATGTGAACCCTTGTCTTGAAGTTCTTCACCTTGAGTTAGGATGAGCTTAATTGTATGCAATTAAAAGGTTCAAGTTTGGGGTTGTACGGGGGAAATTGAAAAGCAAGTGAAAAGCATTGAGCTCAAATGTTGTGAAAAGAAAAATTCATGAGAAAAAGAAAAGAAAAGAAGAAAAGCATGAAGATGAGCTCAATGTAAAAGAAAAGGGAAGAATTTGGGAATAAGTGAGATTGGTGAGAAAGAGAATTGTGCTTAATTGCTCAATACCATGGTAGCTCTCTTAACTCAAGGATTTTGTATTCCAGAAAAACCAATTTTTCTTGTTAGCCCAACCTCATTACACGCCTTGCAAAAGTCCTTTTGATGGCATTTGCATGTAAAGATGTTGCTTGTTTGAGATGAATGGCAATTTTGTTTCATGTGACTTGTGAATAATAGAGAGTTGGAGTGCTACCCTAAACACTTGAGTGATTGAGTAAAACACTTGCTTGGTATGAACTGTTAATTTTCATGAGTGCATTTTTGCTTAGTGGATTAGTCATTCATAATGTGTAACATCTGTTGTGCAATCTCTGGATTGAAAGCATGCATGCATCTTAATTTGACTTTACTGAAGATTTGATATTGAGTAGTGTTTGTCATGTACTTCTGGAGTGTTAAACTATTGGAAGAAATAGTAGAAAGCCAAGTTTTGTTTTGTTTTGTTTGCTTGAGGAAAAGCAAAGTTCTAAGTTTAGGGTGTTGATGAAGGTTGAAAAACAGTTATTTTCATATGTCATTTTAGACCAAATTACTCCCTTTACTACTTAGAATGAGCTTAGAATCAAGCAAAACTTAATAATTGAGTCTGTAGAGAGTCAAAAGCTGTTTTTAGCGATATTATGCTTGTTTTGCAGCTATTTTGAGAAAGTGAAGAATGGAGTTGAAGATAAAGGTCGTAGACTCAAGAAAAGAGAGGAAAATTGAAGAATTGAAGAGTCGACGCAACTCCCGACGGCAAATTCCACCATCGGGCGGTCCAGGGCGAGGAGTAGGCACCTGGCGTTGGCGCTAGGCGGATTTGCGATTTGAGGGAAACGCGCTCGGACTTACCCTTTTATATTACTTGATAACGATCTGGTACACTTGTCAAGGACTTAACAAGTTTTTGGCGTCGTTGCCGGGGACTCGTGGTTTAACTGTCTAGTAGTGTAAACTGATTAAGTTTGACTTGATTGTATATATCTTTTTATCTTTTTATAAAATATAAAAAAGTGCTACTAGGGTTTGTGTTTCTTGTGCATGCAACAGGAGACTAGACATACTAGAAGCAAGAAAAATACGCAACCTCTTCTTGAAGGCTTAAGCGAAGAAAGAGGGTGAAGGAGAGTTAGACGCCCATCTAGGGATTTGTGTCCTTCACCTAACAGATTACTATCACCTTCACCAGATAGAAGAACAGAGGAGATGGCTAAAAGAACTCCTCCAAGACGTACTCTTGTAGACCAGTCAGATACGGTTGGCCCTTTCCATTTTAGCAGCATAGTCATGCCTACGGATCAAACGACCAACATGGTGATGAATCCAGCACTTATACACCTGGTGCGGAACAAACAGTTTCATGGCCTGTCAAATGAGAATCCCTATGACCATTTGACAGCATTTAGTGAAATATGCAACACGGTGAAGAGGGCAGGTGTATAAGATGAAAGAGTAAGGCTTAGGTTGTTTCCTTTCTCATTGGAAGGCAATGCTAAGACGTGGCTCAATTCCTTTAGGGTTTAGGGTTTAGGGTTTAGGGGCTGTGGTTAGAACATTTGTCAACAAATATTTTCCACAGTCTAAAGTTACTCAGGGAAAATTGGAGATCTCATCATTCAAGCAAGGCATGGAAGAAACTTTAAGTCAAGCATGGGAGCGATTCAAAGGATTACTCAGAAAAACACCAGTTCACGGATTTGACAAGACAACCATTGTTCTTGCCTACCTTGGTGGACTGAATATGCAGTCTAAGATGATGTTGGACGCCTCAGCTGAAGGTGATATCAAACAGAAGACTGAGGATGAAGCCTATGACTTGATAGAAAGAATGGCAGCTAATGGTCAAGAAGCGTATAGTGAGAGGGGCGTACCGACACAACAGAGAGGAGTCTTGCACTTACCTGCAAATGATGCAATGCTAGCTCAAAATCATCTTTTGACCCAAAAGCTAGAAACATTGACAAAGCTCCTGTCACAACTTCCAAAGGAGCTTCGTAATGTCTCTCAAGCACAGCAGCTATGTGATCTTTGTGGTGGAGACCATATTAATGGTCAATGTGCTATACTTGAGGAGCTGCAGCAGGAAGCTAACTATATGGGGAACCAATACCAATATAGACAAGGGAATTTCAACCAAGGAAATCCTAGCCAGGGTTGGAAAAATCATCCAAGTATTGGCCAACAGCAGAATAACCCATCAGGGCAACAAGGAGGCTTCAGGCAGCAACAACCTTTAACTATGTGGTAGCAGGTTTCACATTTAACAGAGTTTTTCCAAAATATGAGTAAAAGATTTAACGAATTCATAAAAGTCTATGATTCAAATTGCATCAGTGATCAAGCTACTGTTAGGTCACTAGAAATGCAAATTGGATAGCTGTCGAAAAGAGTAGAAACCACTGAAAAGAGCCAGTTTAGGGCTAATACTTATGTTAACCCTAAAGAAGAATGCAAAGCTGTGGTGACAAGTGATGAAGGAAGAGCTGACAAGGAAGTTCTAGAGATTGGAAGTAGTGATCAAAAGGAGGTAAGTGAGAATGAGGGGTTTGGTGAAGAAGAGAAAGAAGAAGAGGGATTGGAAGAAGTTGAGAAAAGAAGGGATAGTCACAATGGGCAGATGAGAGAAATATTTAGACATGTGACCACGGTCCCTATGGAAGAAAGTCATCCTCAAATTCCTGTTTATACAAAGAAAAGTACTTACATTGAAGAGGTGATAGACCTTGATGCAGAAGAGGAAGAACGGGAAGTATTTGTGCAGCCAAGAAAGGAACATCATCCACCAAAAATGAAGGATCCAGGATTGTTAACTCTTCCTTGCGTGATAAATGATGTGGATATAGGAAGAGCAATGATCGACTCTGGGTCTAGTATAAATTTAATGCCTTTAAGTTACTTGAAGAGAATTAAAGGGTTATTGCTAAAACCAGCAAATACTACTATAACAGTTGCAGATCGTTCTGTTAAGAAAACAGTTGGTAAGGTGGAAGATGCAATTGTCCGTATTGAGGAGTTGGAATTCTTGATTGACTTTGTAGTCGTGGATATGGAGAATGAAGGACGGATTCCATTAATTTTAGGAAGACCTTTTATGAGGACTTCCAGAATGGCAATGCATATCAATGATGGAATAATAACTTTGAAAGATCAAGAATTTGTGTTAATGTCTAATTGCTCCAAAGGAAGGAAAGTAAAAATAAAAGAGATGGACAGACATAAGAAGTCAAGAAGAGAAGCTACACTAAAGGACAACACAACAGGTACAAAATCTAATAGTTGTAATGTTTTGCAGGTACCTGAAGATGAGGAGGTTGACAAAGGAGGCACTATCCACACTAATTATACACCACTTCCAATAGGAGCACAAGTGAGATTCAAGAACAAGAAGTGGCTTGTTATTAAGAATCGAGAAGATGGCAAGTTAGAAATCAGGAAACCATTCACAAGAGCCATAAAGAGAGTGGATAGAAAGCAACTGATGAGTTGGGTTGATGAAGATCCCAACCAGGATGGAATGAATTGATTTTATATAAATCCCACTGTGTATAAACATTTGTAGTTTTAGGGTTATTTACTTTATTGAATTTTTTAACACTTTTTGGGTAGCATCTACTAAGGGATTCTAAATCTTTTATGTATCTACTGAAGGATACAAGGTAAGTACACCTACTGAAGGGTGTTGGAAGGAGAAGCACTTACTGATGAGTGCTAAACAGGTTTGGGTCAGGCTCGTGACGTTAAACAAGCGCTACCTGGGAGGCAACCCAGTTGATTGTTTGTTTTAATCCTGTGTTAAGTGCATTACATGTTAATGATTGCATTTGAGAGGGGAAAAGCATATATTTGAAAAATTGAAGGTTGATATTAAGTGCTAGAAGGAAAGATTACTCAAAAGAAAGCAAAAGAAGAAGAAGGGAAAATAGGTGCAGACCGCTGAGCGGTCCATTTTACCGCTAAGCGGTCCATTTTACCGCTGAGCGGTTGCAGCACTGATGGTCTCGGCTTTGCTTAAAAGCTGAGCAGTTTTTCACATATTCACTTTGAAACTCTTATTTGCATTTCGCTTGAGCGGTCTCCCTAAGCCCTAGCACTCTTCTTTCACTTTCAAGAGCATTTTAGAGAGATTTCCTTACTTTCTCATTCACCCACTCGCCAAAAACTCAATTTTCCACCATTACCTTGTCAAAGTTTGGGGTTTTTGGTTGAGGGATTTGCATAGGAGAGGATATTCATCATCAATTGAGCAATTTTTCTGCAAGCATTCACAATCTTCACTCAAGTAAGTATGGAAATTCATGTTTGGTGTTTCTAATTTGAGATTTGTTGATGAACATCTTTAGGAACATTATAAATTAGGGCTTTTGATTTCTATGCATGAATTGATAAAATAGAAACTGTTTGAACCGATTGAATTGCATGATTTTGTTTTGAATTGATGATTGTAGCAAAAGAGTGGAGATTAGGACCAAATAGGCAAAGATTTTGAAAAACCCTAGTTGCCACCGCTGAGCGGTATGTTTTGGCGCTGAGCGGTGGCGCGATTTGAGGCAAACCGCCTGGGCAGTCTTCTTTGACATTGAGCGGTCTACAGCTGTTTTGCCTAAATGTTGAAATTTTTGGATGTTTGAGTGTTGAGGAGCCCTGTTTTTCCTCAAAGAATTATATGATTTGATGATGCACTAACCTTTAATGATGTTTCTGTGAATTTTGTTGGATGAAATTTATTTATGCAGGAATGTCTACCTCAAAAAGAGTTAAGACAATGGGCAACAAAAGGAAGGAACCAGAGAGACCTAGAAGATATTATTCTTCAAAGTTCCTTTCAAGGAAGCATGAAGAACATTTTGCTATAGTTCAAGAGAGGCGACTGTTGATGGAGAGGAAAGCTATGTAGATCCCTGACTTAGCTCCAGAGTTTGGTCTGGAGATTGGGAGGTGAGGTTGGGAGAGACTGACGACTTATCCAGCACCAGCTAGTATTGAGTTGGTAAATGAGTTTTATGCTAATGCCTTGCCAAGAGGAGGAGTGTCTGCAGGGAGGTACATGAGCTATGTACGGGGACACTTGATCAGCTATGATCCTAACACCATCAACGCTTTTCTAGGGATTGACTAGCCAGGAGAGCAGTGCAGGTATGCTGCCATACTTGGGGAGGCCAGGGATTATGAGGAGATTGAGCGAGTGATGTGTATCCCTGGGAGGCAATTTCAGAGAAACCCGAATGGAGCACCGGCGAACATCCTTAGGGCATATTTAACTCCCCTAGCCAAATACTGGATGGCATTTACACATGCCAACATCCAGCCATCCTCTTATGTTTCCGACATTACATCGAATCTTGGTCATATACTGTATGTTAAGGCAGATCGACGTGAACGTTGGTAAGATCATTACCAGTGAGATTATGAGTTGTGCCAACATTGTGAGCAGCAGGACGCCACTGGGACATTCGTCCCTAATCACATACTTGTGTCAGCAGGCAGGAGTGGACACTTCAGTTCCACCCTTCGAGAGGCCGAGCAGAGCTATTGATGCCTCTATTTTCATCAGTTTTGTAGAGGTGACGAGCTAGCTGGAGCAGTCCCTAGGAGAAGTCCTAGGAGGGCAGCAACACAGCAAGTGGATGAGCCTTCAGATGCACTGGCACAGCAGCCTGAGCCATTCCAGATGAGAGACATGTACATGTCTATGATGGAGGCGAGGATGGAGTCCCTTTGCAGAGGGCAGGAGGCCACTACCGAGATGATCATAGGACTTTATGACCAGCCACCAGTCCACAGGTGGACTATGGATGAGTTCCGTAGTGTGATGGCTTGGCCTCGAGGACAGGCACATGGTAGTGGGTCTAGAGCTGCTGGAACTTTAGGAGGACAGGATGATGACCAGGAGGATGATGAAGATTTTGAGGATGCCCAGGAGGAGGAGGAGGATGACTCCGATGAGGATCTTCGTTGATGGTATCCACTGATGGATGCCAAGAATTGGCAGGAATTTTTCTTTTTCTTTTTCTTTGTACTTTGAATTAAGTAGTATAGGTTGAATTAAGTAGTACCAGATCGTATCAAGTAATAATAAATGGTAAGTCCAAGTATCGTTTTCCCAAGAGACTCAAGGCACTAAACTGTTGTGCTTTTGCTTAACCAATCAAGACTATAAGAACAAAATATTTTGGGGTTTTTCTGAATTTAAAGTACGGAAAAATAAACATAAATGCAATTTGATCAATTGAGGTTAAACACAAAAGTGGACGGATGATGTTGATAATATGAGATGGATTTGTTTCTAGGATTTAGATTTCCCCCATTCACTCTCGAAAAACTATTATTCTTATTAGATTCACTTTATTATCATATTGTCATGCAAACTTTCTTAATCTACCCTAAACCTCATCCCTCGGCGAAAAGAGCCTATTACTAATTACTGGTTTGCTATCCCTAGCCTCCCCTAGTAATTAATAACGCGTTAAGAACAGAAGCAAAAACAATTGATCGTCCTACCCCCCTATCCCTAGGTGGTATTGCTTAATCAAGGAATTTTTCACCATTTCAGGATAGTATCGTATGTTCCCGTATCAATAAAGACAAACAACAGTTATCGAATGAGTTAAACGATAAAAGCTTTAAGCGTAGATGAGAACCCAACAATTGATAATCAAAGACAAGCATATAAATAAATAAGAAATTCGATACATGAGAGTTTTTCTAGATCACAAAATCCTTGAGTTAAGAGAGTTATCTATACATTCATAGTTCAAGCACAAACTCTCTTCTTACCAATCTCACTCATTCCC
>NW_014543121.1:542182-544053 GCF_000741045.1 Vigna radiata var. radiata | reverse complement strand
GCTTAGAAAAGGGCTTACCAAAAACGGCCTTGATCATATGGCATATACATGCAATTCAATACATCACAGAAAATCAGGCAAAATCATTCATGCTTCTAGTAGATAGAAAATATATCACTAAGAACTCTGGAGCTCAAAAACCTCACACAAGCTTATTCCAATCATTCAATCAAATACCCTGCTTAACCTTATAATCATAATCACAAAACCATAATGCATCTGTTCACACAGCTTGTGAACAAAAACCTGTATATAAGCATATTGTGCAATCTCAACTTCATCAATATCAAAGTATCATCAAGCAATACCTATCATGCAAAAATATCAATATCAAACCACTGCATCAGATATAGTGTCCAACCAAGTACATCAATACCTATTCTAAAAACAGACGCAAATAAAACATAATTTAAAAAGATACGTATAGAAAACTGGGTTGCCTCCCAAGTAGTGCTTGTTTAACGTCACGAGCCTGACCCAAACCTTTCTAGCACCCATCAATAGGTGCAAATCTTACCGTCACCCATCAGTAGGTGTACCTTCCTGTATCCTTCAGTAGATACCTAAATCTTCTAGCATCCCTCAGTAGATGCTATCCCAGTAGCATTCATCAGTAAACGCCGTTAGTGTCATCCATCAGTAAATGTCTAACCATATAGCATCCATCAATAGATGTTAATCTTTCTTATCTTCATTGGCATCCATCAGTAGACACCAAATCACCTAACATCCACCAGTAGATGTTGTAGATGCTATCATTACTACCATCAAAGGGGTTAAAAACGTGTTTCTGTGCCTAAGCCATCAAAAGATACAAACCCTAAGACGTTTTGGCCTTTAAATAGGGCATGAAAATGACATAAAACAAGCCCAAGCCCAAACAGATCATAAAAAATAACACAAAACAGGTCCAGGACCATCTGACAATCGCCAGGCGGCTAATCTCATCGCCCGGTAGTTTTCCTTAAGCTGCGCCACCGCCCGACGCTCAATTTCACCGCTGGGCACTGGTCAACTACACTCTAGTCAACTTTTCAGCATTCTGGTCAACTGGTTGACTTTTCTGGTTGACTAGTTGACTTTTCTGCACTCCAACCATTTGATAATTCAACCATTCTTTCAAATCATTCGAAAAACCTACAAAATCAAGGGATTTTAACCAAAAAATCATAAAACACGTCCTCAATTCTTTTATTAACAAAACTGAAGAAAAATCATGATTTCAAGCAAGTTTCTAAGTCAAAAGGGTGTTTTTGATATCAAAATTAAGTATTGAAATAACTGTTTTTAAACCGTTATCACAACCCCAAACTTGAAACATTGCTTGTCCTCAATCAAACAAGATGAAACTCAGTTTTCCACAATTCAACACAATGGTTCAATCACGTTCAAAAGCTCTTTCTGTCAAGATAGGTAATCACTCAAATCAACTCATCAATAAAATTAAGTCAAGATATGCACATGCTTTGATTCAAATTACTCATCCTGGTGTTCACATAATCACATAATCTTCCAACAGATGCTATTCTCATGAATGATCAATTAGCTAAGGATAGATATAATCATGAATTCAAGGAATCATTCCTTACCCAATAAAGTGTTTGACTCAAGTGTTTCACTCAAACGTGTATAAAGGTCACTCCTTCCCTCTACTATCTACAAGTCACATAGAACAAAGTTACCTTTCATTTACGACAATCAAACATCATCACATGCACATGTCATCACAAGGACTTTTCAAGGCTTATAATGTGGTTGGGCTAAGAAGCATAGTTGGTTTTTCTAGATCACAAAATCCTTGAGTTAAGAGAGTTATCTATACATTCATAGTTCAAGCACAAACTCTCTTCTTACCAATCTCACTCATTCCC
>NW_014543121.1:537984-541867 GCF_000741045.1 Vigna radiata var. radiata | reverse complement strand
GCTTAGAAAAGGGCTTACCAAAAACGGCCTTGATCATATGGCATATACATGCAATTCAATACATCACAGAAAATCAGGCAAAATCATTCATGCTTTTAGTAGATAGAAAATATATCAATAAGAACTCTGGAGCTCAAAAACCTCACACAAGCTTATTCCAATCATTCAATCAAATACCATGCTTAACCTCATAATCAGAATCACAAAACCATAATGCATCTGTTCACACAGCTTGTGAACAAAAACCTGTATATCAGCATATTGTGCAATCTCAACTTCATCAATATCAAAGCACCATCAAGAAATACCTATCATGCAAAAATATCAATATCAAACCACTGCATCAGATATAGTGTCCAACCAAGTACATCAATACCTATTCTAAAAACAGAAGCAAATAGAACATAATTTAAAAAGATAAGTTTAGAAAATTGGGTTGCCTCCCAAGTAGCTCTTGTTTAACTTCACGAGCCTGACCCATACCTTTCCAGCACCCATTAGTAGGTGCAAAACTTACCGTCACCCATCAGTAGGTGTACCTTCCTGTATCCTTCAGTAGATACCTAAATCTTCTAGCATCCATCAGTACATGCTATCCCAGTAGCATTCATCAGTAAACGTCGTTAGTGACATCCATCAGTAAATGTCTAACAATTTAGCATCCATCAGTAGATGCTAATCTTTCTTATCTTCATTGGCATCCATCAGTAGACACCAAATCACCTAACATCCATCAGTAGATGTTATAGAAGCATCCATCAGTAGATGCTGTCATTACTGCCATCAAAGGGGTGAAAAACGTGTTTCTGTGCCTAAGCCATCAAAAGATACAAACCTTAAGACGTTTTGGCCTCTAAATAGGGCATGAAAATGACATAAAACAATCCCAAGCCCAAACAGATCATAAAAAATAACGTAAAACAGGTTCAGGCCAATTTGACAACCGTCTGCGCGCCTAATTTCACCGTCCGGTAGTTTTCCTTAAGCCGCGCCACCGCCCGGCGCTCAATTTCACCGCTGGGCACTGGTCAAATACACTCTGTTTAACGTCACAAGCCTGACCCAAACCTGGTTGGCACTTTTCAAGAAGTGCACTTCCTTCCATCACCCATCAGTAGGTGTACCGTCCGAATATCCTTCAGTGGATACCAAAAATTTAGCATCCCTCAGTAGATGCTACCCAAAAATTGTTCAGAAAATTCAAAAAGTACATGTTCCAACCAAAATAAAACAAAAGTCCGAAAAAGAAAATTGTTCATAAAAATACAAAATTTGATTTCCAACAAATTCAGCTCTTCTTCACGTTGGGATCTTCATCATCCCACCGGATCACTTTTCTTCGGTCCACCTTCTTAATCACGGTTGAATATGGTCTTCTAATCTCCACCATTTCGTCATCTCTCAACCTCTTGTTGACAATCCACTTCTTGTTTTTGAATCGCACTGAAAAGCCCCGCAAGGATGATGTCTCCTCTGAAGAGGTTGATTCCTTCTTGCACACTGTCCCTTTCTCATGAATCTGCAAAACATTACAATCGTAATGAAAATTAATACCTGTGGATTTTTCTTCCTCTACAGCTTCACTTTTGGCTCTTTTATACTTGACTTTCGTAACTGCCCTCTGCACAGTTTCTTTGGAGCCATAAAGCAACACTCGATCATATTCCTTTAACTTTATTCCTCCATCATGGATACGTATAACCATCTTGGAAGTTCGCATGAATGGCCTTCCTAGGATTAATGAATTTTTTCCTTCATTGATCATATCTACAACAATGAAGTCAATCAAAAATTCCAACTCATCAATCCGCACAATCGCATTCTCCACCATTCCAACAGGTTTCTTCATAGACCCATCCGCCACTGTCAAGACCACTTTGGTAGGCTTTAATTTTACCCCTTTTATCTTCTTGAAATCACTGAGAGGCATCAAATTAATGCTTGATCCTGAATCAATCAAAGCCTCTCCTAAACCAACATCATTGATAACGCAAGGAAGGGTCAAAGCTCCTGAATCCTCTAGTTTCTATGGATGGTTCTTCTTCCAGGGTTTCACCCACTGCTCTTGATTTTCTTCATAGCCCAGATCAAGTAACTTCCCCAGATAGTACTTGATTTACTCATCACATTCAGAAGTTTGTCAAGATGTTCTAGGATTAATGGGTGCCTCATTGAGAATATTGCGGAGTGATTCTTTAATATCTTCCTTCTCCTTTTCTCTTTGTGCTTTCTTCTCTTCGCCTTTCTTATGCTCAGTATTAATTCTTTCTTCCTCTTCATCCTCACTACTTTCGATCTTAATTGTTTCCTCCTTTGGCTTCCTTTTTCATCCTGTTGTAACAACTTTGCACTCATCTTTTGGGTTAACATTAGTATTAGCCCGAAATTGATGTTTCTCTATGGTTTCAACCCTCTTAGACAGTTGTCCTATCTGTGTCTCTAGTGATCTTAATGTTGCCTGATCACTCGCTTGTTGAGACTCATAAACTTTCAAAAATTGATCAAACATGTCGGTTAATTCTCTGACTGTCTCAGTCAAACTGCTTTCTTGCTGCCATAAAGGAGAAGGTTGTTGCCGGAAGTTACTGCCTTGTCCAGAAGAATTCTTCTAGCTTTGCCCCATACTTGAATGATTTTTCCAACCTTGGTTAGAATTACCTTGGTTGAAATTTCCCTTCGCGTACTGAAATTGGGCCCCCATGTAATTCACGTCCTGCTGCATCTCCTCCGGAAAAGCACATTGACCATTAATATGGTCACCCCCGCATAAATCGCAAAGTTGTTGAGCCTGAGAAATATTTCTAACTCCCCGAGGAAGTTCGGAGATGACCTTTGTCAACTTGTCCAGTTTCTGGCTGAGGATATGATTATGTGTGGTTGCAGCGTCTTCGGTATGAAGATGTAAAAGTCCTCCTTTTTGTGTGCCCCTCTCACTCTACGACACTTCATTTAGAGCTATCTCCTCAATCAAGTTATACGCCTCATCTTCTGTTTTTCTATTAATACTGCCTCCAGCTGAGGCATCTATCATCATTTTAGACTGAGCGCGCAAACCTCCAATGAACACAAGCAAGTATGAAGCTTTGTCGAACCCATGAACTGGGATCGACCTCAATAATCCTTTGAATCTATCCCATGCTTGCCCAAGCGTTTCCTCCATCCCTTGTTTAAATGAAGAGATCTCCAGCTTCCCTTGATTAATCTTTGGAGGTGGGAAGAATTTAGTAATAAATTGTTGAACCACTGCTTCCCACGTCCTGAATGTTCCCTCCGGGAAAGACTTCAGCCAGTCTTTTTCGTTTCCTCCAAGAGAGAAACGAAACAAACTAAGTTTGACTCTGTCGTCCGTCACTCCAGTTATCTTCACTGTGTTGAAAATTTCACCAAAGACTGTCAAATGTTTGTAAGGATTTTCATTTGACAACCCATGGAATTGGTTGTTCTGGACTAACTGAATGAGTGCCGGACTCATCACCATGTTGGTTGTATTGTTTGCTGGAACTGCAATGCTGTTAAAATTCAAGGGACCAACTGTATTAGCTGCGTCCCCCAATGTGCGTTTGGGAGGAGGTTGATTGGCCATCTCCTCAAGATCTGGTTCAAAAGTCTCAAGTGAAGAATGCGAAGCAACCTCTGGAAAAAGAAATCTCTCACGCCAAGGACGTCTCTTTCTCCTTTCGTATGGTAGACCTTCTAGCAGAGGTTGTTGGTTTTTCCTGCTTCTAGTATGTATTGTTTCCTGCATACACAAGAAACACACCCTAAAAGCACTTTTTTAGACAAATAAAACAAAAAGCAATAAAAGAAAAATAAAACAAAAAGCAATAAAACAAAAATAAAACAAAAATAATTACAATCAAGTCAAATTCAACCAATTCACACT
>NW_014543121.1:532412-535114 GCF_000741045.1 Vigna radiata var. radiata | reverse complement strand
CTCTTCTTCTTCACGTTGGGATCTTCATCATCCCACCGGCTCACTTTTCGTCGGTCCACCTTCTTGATCACTTTTGAATATGGTCTTTGAATCTCCACACTTTTTCCTTCAACTTCTTTACTATCCATCCCTTCTTCTTAAATCTCACTTTGCTCCCTGGTAGGAGTGAATCTTCTTTTGATTTTGGGTGAATGGTTCTTCTCCCTTTATTCTCAGGCACCTGCAAAACACAACAGCTGTCAAAATAATCATTACTTGTTATGCTCTCTTCTTGTTCTTCATTCACCTCTGGCTTCTCGAATGTTTTTCTTTTTACTGTCTTAATCTCATCCCCTTCACGGCCAATATAGAGAAATAGATAATTCAAATCTCTCATCATTATTCTTCCATCATGAACATCAATAAACCTCTTTGATGTTGCCATGAAGGGTCGCCCCAAAATCACAGGATGCTCATCCTCTGTTTTAACATCCATGACAATGAAATCTGCTAAAAACTCAAGACAGTCTGCTCGCACAACATCTTTCACCATTCCCACTGGCCTTTTTTCAGAACCGTCTGCCATTGTTATAGTCAAGTCAGAGGGTTTCAACACAAGTCCATTGATTTCCTTCAAAAGTTTCGTGGGTATTAAATTAATGTTGGATCCAGAATCTATCATAGCTTCCCCCTCCCAATCATTCAGGGAACATAACAGTGTTAAACACCCTGGATCTTTAGCTTTAGGAGGATAATTACTCTTTTGTGAGTGAACAACAAGATCCTCTTCTTCATCAGTAAGCTCAATTTCATCATCGTTGTTAATTTTGATTCTTTCTGAATGGGGAGGAATCTGCTTATTTTCTAAAGGTAAAACAATCACTTCACCAACTTCTTTTTCCTTGTAATTGTCCTCTCCTTCATCTTCACTACTCATGGGTTCAAAGAATTCACCCATTAACGTCTCCTCTTCTTCACTGTTCACAACATGGAATGGCTCAATATCTTCCTCCCAACCATCCTAACTGTCTGCGTCCCAACCACTCTGGCTTGTAATAATCTTGCATTCCCTCTTAGGGTTAGCCTCAGTGCTAGCCCTAAACTGGTTTTTCTCTGTAATCTCTATCCTTGTTGCCAGTTGCCCAATTTGTGACTCCAGTGATTTAGAATTGGCCTGATTGTTATTCACCTGCTGCTCATATCTTTTGTAGAAGTCATCAAATCGATTACTCAAGGTCCTGACAGACTCAGTCAAATTACTCACTTACTGCCACAGAGGTAACGGTTGTTGCTACCGAAAGTTTCCTCCTTGTCCAGAAGAAGTATTCTGGCTTTGCCCAATACTTGGATGATTTTTCCAACCTTGGTTAGAATTACCTTGGTTGAAATTTCCCGGTTTGTACTGAAATTGGGCCCCCATATAGTTCACGTCCTGCTGCATTTCCTCTGTAAAAGCACATTGACCATTAATATGGTCACTACCGCATAAATTGCAAAGTTGTTGTGCCTGGGAAATATTTCTAAGCCCCCGAGGGAGTTCAGAGATGACCTTTAACAACTTGTCCAATTTCTGGCCAAGGAGGTGATTTTGTGCTGCTGCAGCGTCTTCAGTAGGAAGATGTAAAATTCCCCCTTTTTGCGTTCCCCTCTCGCTCTGTGACACTTCATTTAAAGCCATCTCTTCAATCAAGTTGTACGCCTCATCTTCTGTTTTTCTAATAATACTGCCTCCAACTGAGGCATCTAACATCATTTTGGTGTGAGCGCGCAAACCTCCAATGAACGCCAGCAAGTATGAAGTTTTATCGAACCCATGAACTGGGGTCGCCCGCAATAATCCTTTGAATTTATCCCATGCTTGCCCAAGTGTTTCCTCCATCCCTTGTTTAAATGAAGAGATCTCTAGCTTCCCTTGATTGATCTTTGGAGTTGGGAAGAATTTAGTAATAAATTGTTGAACCACTACTTCCCACGTCCTGAATGTTCCCTCCGGGAAGTCTTTTGTGTTTCCTCCAAGAGAGAAAGGAAACAAACTAAGTTTGACTCTGTCGTCCGTCACTCCAGTTATCTTCACTGTGTTGCAAATTTCACCTAAGACTGTCAAATGTTTATAAGGATTTTCATTTGACAACCCATGGAATTAGTTGTTCTAGACTAACTGAATGAGTGCCGGACTCATCACCATGCTGGTTGTATTGTCTGTTGGAACTGCAATGCTGTTAAAATTCAAGGGACCAATTGTATTAGCTGCGTCCCCTAAAGGGCGTCTGGGAGGAGGTTGATTGGCCATCTCCTCAAGATCTGGTTCAAAAGTCTAAGGTGAAGAATGTGAAGCAACTTCTAGAGAAAGAGATCTCTCACGTAAAGGACGTCTCTTTCTCCTCTCGTATGGTAGACCTTCTAACAGAGGTTCTTGGTTTTTCCTGCTTCTAGTATGCATTGTTTCCTGCATACACAAGAAACACACCCTAAAAGCACTTTTCTAGACAAATAAAACAAAAAGCAATAAAAGAAAAATAAAACAAAAATAATTACAATCTAGTCAAATTCAATCAATTCACACTACTAGAAAAATAAACCTCGAGTCCCCGGCAACGGCGCCAAAAACTTGTTGACAAATTGGCAAGTGTACCAAATCGTACAAGTAATATAAATGGTAAGACCAAGTATCGTTTTCCCAAGAGACTCAAATGGCTTTCTCTTTTGCGTGAATTAAAATAATA
>NW_014543121.1:527820-529992 GCF_000741045.1 Vigna radiata var. radiata | reverse complement strand
AAAAAATAGGGTGCAAAGCTAATTTGGCTCCTACAACCGGATTGGGCCAAAGCCCAAGTGCAGAGTGGTGTGACTTATCAGAAACTGGGGGTGCGAAAACTGTTTTCTCAACAGAAGCGGGGTGGGCTTGAGCCCAAGCTACAGGAAAGAACATGGGATGTGCAGGTAGGAAGCGGGGGTGACGATAGGCAGAGAGAAAACGGCCCAAAGGGCCCAAAGCCTTCCTAACCCTATCAGAAACATTAGGGTTCTCACTTTCTTCCAATTTCTCCTGAGACCTAGGGTCTCTTCCTCTCTGCAGAGAAACCAGGGANGGGTCTGCCTCCCTCAAATCCCCACACACACCGCCTCTGCCGGACCGGGCTACACATCGCGCTGTCGCCTCCGCCATTCGCCGGCGACGGCTGACACCACCAGGACCATGGTTGGTCACGGCGTCACCGAGTTCCTCCTTCGCGCGAGAGGAAACCTTCCTGTTCGAGCCTCTCGACGCCTGCTATCGTCCGCCGTCATGGTCGCGAACCACCACCACTTCGAACCGGCCACCGCGCCAACACTTGACCAGTCTCGACCTCGCCGGCGGCAATAGGTGTCACCGGAACCATGGCCGGCCACAACGTCCCCTCCTCCTTCNTATTCTTTTCTTCGCATTTATTTTGAACACCACATGTTGATTGGTTCATCTGTTGATTGGTGTTTCGTGGGATTGGAAATGTTGGAGTGTGTTTATGGTTGTTGGTTNTGTGATGTTGTGCGTATTGATGCAGATGGGGCGTATTTGGGGGATATGGTTTTATCATCTGATTTGTGGTTGCTGGTCAAAACAACGTGAGGGACAAGGTTGCAAGCGAAGGGATAAGGTTTGGATATGGTGGTGATAGATGGGGTCTTGGATTATTTCTTTCTTCTTGCAGGAAAAAGGCTTTGGGGATTTCAGTGGTATAAATCAAGATCAAAGATGATGATGGGATCATGTATGGGAGACATTAGTTTGCAGGTTTGTGATGAGGCAAATCTTTGTTGTTAGTATGGGTGACAAACAGTATGCAGTAGCGAGAATGGATAGGGAAAGATAACCAGGATATGTATGCGGCGTGCCGGACNTTCAATGGCAAACATATATGCGTAGTAAAACATACACAAGCACTACTAAAGTACAAAGGCATTCTAGCAGCTTTANATATTCAACAATGATCATATATATGCGGCAAAGCACAAAGGTATTCATTGTAAATAAACTACAATAAGTTTACTCAGTTACCACTTGGAGCTTCCTTAGTACGGTTGCTGTGACAGGAAGGATGAAGCTGGTGCTGATGGGGGAAGAAAGTAGGCCACTATAGTAGCTGAATTTCTGTGCTATTGCTAACTTCGTACCCCTGATGATCTCCTCTCTTCCCTTGGCTGGCTTCTCTTGTTTCTTTGTAGGTGAACGGAGGTTGCAGATGTGCGAAGGATGGCGTCTCAGCCTGAAAAAGAGGAAAAAATGGGGTAGAGTATTGTGCTTGTATACTTGATGGGGGAACCGTTTCTGTTGAGTGAATAGAGAGTGAGAGGAAAACGTGGTTCAGGTTAGGATGTTGGGATGGGTTTCGTCTCATGGGATCAGGGCCATTGTTGAGAGGTTCTCCGTGGAATCGATGGAGTTGAGAGTTCTGTGTGTTATGTTTGTTGAGGTTGTTTTTGGGTGGCCGAAGCAGAGGAGTTTCTGTTCTCTGTGTGATTTCTTCATCTTTGTCTTTTTTCCTTTTTTCATGTATTCATCGAATCAGTTGAACAAAAACCTCCAAAGTCTTCACTCTTTCCATGAATATGAATGTATGTTACTCTGCTGCTGAATAATTTTTAGCAAGAAATACAGAGAGGCCTTTTTCGCACTGCCCCGTATAAGCACATTCTAAGCATTTCCTTTGTACCACCTGACACTCCAACTGATGGGAACAAGTTGACCTTAGAATTTTATTTTTCTTTTAATTTTTTTACTTTCTTCATTTTTCATTTTTTCATTTTCTTATATGAAAAATATCCCTTGNACTTAAAGAGAGAACACAAAAATAAGACAAAAATGAAATAGCATAAAATGAAAAATGGGATGTAATAAAATAAATTAAAATAAAATGGAATAAGATAAATAAAATAAGATAAGATAAAATAAAATAAAAGAAAGTAAAA
>NW_014543121.1:514057-526944 GCF_000741045.1 Vigna radiata var. radiata | reverse complement strand
TCTTGTTAGCTTAACCTCATTACAAGCCTTGAAAAAGTCCTTTTGATGGCATTTGCATGTGAAGATGTTGATTGTTTGAGATGAATGGCAATTTTGTTTTATGTGACTTGTGAACAATAGAGAGTGGAGTGTAACCTTAAACACTTGAGTGATTGAGTGAAACACTTGCTTGATATGAATTGTTAATTTTCATGAGTGCATTTTTGCTTAGTGGATTGGTCATTCATGATGTATAACATCTGTTGTGCAATCTCTGGATTGAAAGCATGCNTGCATCTTATTTTGGATTCCACTGAGGATATTGAATTGAGTAGTTTTGTCATGTACTTTGGGATTGTTGAAACATTGGACGGAAGAAGATAAAGCCAAGTTTTGTTTTGTTTTGTTTTGTTTGCTTGAGGACAAGCAAAGTTCTAAGTTTGGGGTGTTGATGAAGGTTGAAAAACAGTTATTTTCATATGTCATGAACTGGTGAGTAATTTCTTGATTTTGCAATACCACCTAGGGATAAGGGTAGGACGATTAATTGCGTTAACTTCTGTATATAATGCGGTATTAATTNCTAGGGGAGGCTAGGGATAGCAAGCCAGTAGTTAATATTAGGCTCTTTTCGCCGAGGGATCGGGTTAAGGGTAGGCTAAGAAAGTCGCATAACAATTAATTAATCAAACTAATAATTCAAGAGGAGTAGATAAGAGAGAGCGGATTAGATGAAATTGTAAACCCCCAACAACTTCATTCATCCATTATTTTCTTTTGTCAATTGAATCAATCTCTTTTGCATGTTAATATTTTTGTTCTCAAATCAATTTATTAATTTTTATTTTGAAGTCTTATTATTTTAATTCATGTGAACGAGAAACCTTTCAAGTCTCTTGGGAAGAACGATATTGGGTTTTACCAATTATATTACTTGAACGATTTGGTACGCTTGCCAATCCGTCAACACTATGTCAATTCCCTGATGTCCGTTGAACTGTTCCCTGATTTGCATCTTGATTTTTCCCAGGAGTGTAAAAGACTAAGTGTGGTCTATTTTGATGAGTCGATATTTTATTGATTTCACTTAGTTTATTGTGCTAGAATTAATCAGGGAATTGTGCTTAATTGTCCGGTATTTTCCCCTTTTTCCTAATTATGCTTACCGGAAATTCTAATTTTAATTAATTTGAATTTTCTGAGCTAATTATTTGCATTATTATTTGTAGGAAAAATTTTGAAAATACAATTTTGGACATTTGGAGGTTAAATGAGGAGAGAAGTGAGCTCACGGTTCTGGCTAAAAGTGTGGAGTTGATTTCCTTTTGATGGTAGCGTTGATTTACTTTTAGAAGTGCTAATTTTTGGAGAAGAAAATAAAAGAAATGTGCACGGCATTGGATGTTACACGATGACCCAAAGGAAGATTAAAAGCAAAAAGAGAGCAATGTAAAACATGTTGCCACGTGAGGAGTTGTTGATTCATTTTGGTTTAGGAGTAAAACAAACATTTAATAATGGTGATGCAAGGCCCACACTTGAAAATCATGCTTCAATTGAGAAGGGCTGCAGTTTGTGCATTTGGAGGAATTTCTTCTTTTAAAAGCATTAAAGGTTGTGGCTGCCACGGAGGAAGGGGCCCATGATGCATCACTCATCTCCTTCTCACGCAAGAAGCATCCAGTCGGGCCCAGATTAGGAGGTGCACAGGGAATGGACAGCACACAGCCCAAGCCCAACAACATTGTAGTGTATTAATTGGTGAAGGAGGTGCTTGGAGTAAAAAAAATAGAAACCAGCAGCTTGGGAAGTCCAGCCTTCTCGGACAGCTGCATCAGGGGAGAGGATTTTATTTGGTGGACAATAAAACAGTAGGGCACCTCAGGATTGAAAAGAGACACAGCCGTCATTCACTTTTCATTCACACTCTCTGAATATTATTTTTATGCTGGAACGTTGTTTTTTTTTTNTTAAAGCTTTTGAGCCATGTTTATACTATTAGATTGTGGATGAATGGAAGCTTTATCCCGCTGCAACTTATTTTTTATTTCTTTCTTTGCTACTTCATTCCAGCGAGCAGAGGTCTAGTATAGGATTTACTTTTAGCATTCTATCACATTCAGTTTCCTTCATCTTACGGATGCAACTTACATTGAAGTTTTTAACGTTTTTTTTAGAGAATTTTTATGGAAGGAAGCAAGCACACGGTCCCATCTTCATTTTCTTTTCTTTTTTTTTTGAGAAAGTAATGTAATGGTAGAATAGTGTAGGCGTACGGTGCTGGATAAAATTATTTTGTGGGCCATTTATTCCCTTTTATTCCTGAAGCATTGCTTTTCGTTTTGGGTGAAGAAGGAAATGTTGATTTCATTCGGTGCATTCAATGGCTTTTTTTTTTCTCGGGAGAACAAAGCTTTGATTTTAATTTTAATTCAATGAGCTATTGTCACGACATTCTACTTTTCTTTCCTTGAGAGATACATGTGCTGCCACGTCTTGGTTAGCTTTGGATTGCATAAAAAATGTGCATTTAACTTTTGTTGTAGCAAGCAACAATGAGGTGACGGCTTGGAGGAGAAAATGAGAATTGGAGCTGGTGCATGTATTTTTTTTTTATTTAATTTTTATGTTTCAACATTTGCAATTTAGAATACTGTGAACGCATTCTTTTTGTGTTATTTTCGTAAGGAATTGCTTTTAATGTTCTAGCTTAAGCATTACATTTTCATGTCTTGAATTATGCTTGGATATTTACCTGTTGCCATTTTAATTTTAGTTAAGTGTTTCTTTATTGTCTATTGCATTTTAATTAGTTTATGCATATTGTTTCATGATTTTTCAATTCATTGTTTCTTTTCACGGAGTCATTTAGTCTGTTCGTTTGTGATAATTTAGTTGTGATGTTAGCTTAGGTTAGTCAGGTTGCTCATTAATAAAATTACAGTGTTTCCTTGAGATTTCTTGGACTGTTCTTGTGTTTATTCTACTCTGCATGTGTGCTTGCGATTTAATCTGTTGTGTGCTTACGATTGGGTATACGCTTAGTTGCCTAAATCGCTGTCAATTCTTAGCTTAGTTGATTAGACTGTATGGTAGATGACTGATTAAATTTGTGCATTGCATTCGCTTAGTCTGTAATTTTGAAGACCGAATTAGCCTTTGCTTAGTTGGGTGATTCATGTCGGATTTGGGTTAGAGTAATGTGTACTCGTCGTTAATCTGTGATAGGAAGCATAGTGATTGAGTTAATGACCAACCGTCCTTATTCTGTATTTGATTCTGCTTTTATGTTTCTGTCCGCATTTCAGTTTTAAATTTTTGTAGCATCTGTCTTTTGATTTAGTTCATCCGCATTCACACAAACCTTTCACAAACCCCCCCACTTCGTGTTAGACCTAATTCTCGAATCACAGTTTGGTCCTTGAGAGACGACCTAGGAGTCATTCCCTAGTTATAATGTATTTATCATATGCAATCAAATTTGTATGGACCGCGACACCCCCATCAATCCCCTCTATAATACTGACGAAAATAGGAGGCATTAATAGCACTCCTCGGCCTCTCGAACGGTGGAACTGAAGTGTCACCCCTGCTTGCTGGCACAAATAGGTAATCAGGGACAGATGTCCCAGTGGCATCCTGCTGCTCACAGTGTTGGCGCAGCTCATAATCTCACTAGTGATAATCTTCCCAACGTTCACGTCCATCTGCCTCAACATACAGTAGATGACCAAAATCCGATGCAAAGTGATATCGGAAACATGAGAGCAAGGCTGGATGTTGGCATGTGTAAATGCCATCCAGTATTTGGCTAGGGGAGTTAAGTTTGCCCTCAGGATGTTCACCGGTGCTCCGTTTGGGTTTCTCTGAAAGTGCCTCCCAAGGATGCACATATCCCGCTCAATCTCCTCATAATCTCGGGCCTCCCCTAGTATGGTAGCATACATGCACTGCTCTCCTGGCCACTCAGTCCCCAGAAAAGCGTTGATGGTATCAGGATCATAGATGATCAAGTGTCCACGTACATAGCTCATGTACCTTCCTGCGGACAATCCTCCTCTCGGCAAGGCATTTGCATAAAACTCCTTCACCAACTCAATATTGGCTGGTGCTGGATAGGTTGTCAGTCTCTCCCAACCTTGCCTCTCAATCTCCAGACCAAACTCTGGAGCCCAGTCAGGAATGTACATGGCTTTTCTTTCCATCAGCAGTCGCCTTTCCTGGACTATAGCAAAGTTTTCCTCATGCTTCCTTGAAAGGAACCTTGAAGAATAAAATCTTCTAGGTCTCTCTGGTTCCTTCCTCTTATTGCCAATTGTCTTAACCCTTTTTGAAGTAGACATTCCTTTCCAACACCCATCAATAAGTGTACCTTCCTGGTATCCTTCAGTAGATACCTAAGTCTTCTAGCATCCCTCAGTAGATGCCATCCCAGTAGCATTCATCAGTAAATGCTAACAGTGACATCCATCAGTAGATGTCTATTCATTGTACTCTTTCATAACAACATTCATCAGTAGATGTTATAAAAGCATCCATCAATAGATGCTATCATCACTGCCATCAGAAGCAGCATATAACCTAAAAAACTTAAACACACAAATAATTAAAAAGAAAAAGTTAGAAACTGGGTTGCCTCCCAGCAAGCGCTTCTTTAACGTCATTAGCTTGACCCGGTAAAGCCCCAAACACCCATCAGTAGGTGTTGATCCTCTTTGCTTGATATTCTTTTCTTTCTTTTCTTCCTGCTGAATTTCTTCAGAAAATTGAGAACATCAAGCAACTGTTTCCATATATCAATCATAGGAACTTTAATCTCCAATTTCTTGAAGATTTCAATAAAGCACTTAAACTTCTTTTCTTTCCTATGATATTTCTTTTGATGAGGAAGAGGTTTTGCAAATGATCGTTTCTTCTTTCCTCTCTTCCTCTTTTTCTTAATCTCCTCCCTCAACTTTCTCTTTTTCATTTTTCTTTCTTTCTTTATTTTCACAATTTTTCTCTTTTTTTCTTTTCTCTCAACCACTGTTTTTTCTCCCTCATCATCATTATCTTCCTTAACCAACTTTTCTGTTTCTTCTTTCTTTAAATCTCTCTCTATCTTTTCTTCCTCAATCTTTTCCTCCTTTTTCTCCAATTTTTTCTCCTCTATCTTCTCCTCCTTTCTCTCCATGTTTTTCTCCTTCTCCTCATATATCTCTATCTTTTCCTCTTCTATCTTTTCCTTATTTCTCTCCAATTTTTTCTCCCCTATCTTCTCGTCATTTATCTCTATCTCTTTTTCCACTATCTACTCCTCCTTTCTCTCCATGTTTTTCTCCTCTATCTTCTCCTTATATATCTCTATCCTTTCTTCCTTTATCTTTTCCTCCTTTCTTTCCATGTTTTTCTCCTCTATCTTCTCTTCATATATTTCCATCTCTTTTTCCTCTATCTTCTCCTTAGCAACAACCTTTTCTGTTTCTATCTCTTCTATCTTTTTCACCTTTCTCTCTATCTTTTCCTCATCAACAACCTCATCATTTTCAGAGATAGTAGCTTGACATTCCTCTTTAGGGTTAACTTCAGTATTAACCCTAATAATACCCAGAGACTTCAACACACAAGATTGTTGTTCCTGCCATAAACGTTCTTCAGCTTCCCCCAATGTTTCTCTTCTTACAGAAGATTGTTTTTCTTGTAAACGTTGTTCGGCCTCCCACAACGTTTCTCTTGGCAAAGAGGATTGTTGCTTAACAACTTGCCCAAATTGGGTTTGATCCATGTTTGAGTGAGGTTTCCACCAGTAGTTGAAACCATTTTGGTAGAATTGAGTGCCCATATAGTCAAATTCTTGTCCATACTACATCCTGCACACATTAGGCACAAAACCCTAGTAGCACTTTCTTTTATAAAAAGAAAAATAAAATAAAAAGTAAAAAGATAAAAAAAATTATATATACAATCAAGTCAAATTTAATCAGTTTACACTACTAGATAAGTTATATCTAATTCGCAGTGGGGCTATATATAAGCCCAAAAAGATAACAGAAAGATAACAGAAAGATTTACAGAATCTAGCTAAAGAAACAGACAACCGCCTAGGCGCCTAATTTGACCGCTCAGCGGTTTGCCTTGTGTCGCTCTGACCGCTCACCAATCAGTTTTGTCACTGAGCGGTTTGCCTCTAATCGCTCTGAGCTCTCAGTGGACCATTCTGGCGCTCAGCGGCTTGTTTGACCCTTCTTTTCACCATTTTTCTCCTTCTTTCATGGGTCTAAGTCCACCTTACTTCAGTTTCATCTTTAATTCATCCAAAAACCCTGCAAAACAATGCAAAACAAGCATAATATCTCTAAAACCAACTTTTGACTCTCAAGAGACTCAACTAAGTGTTTTACTTGATTTAAAGCTCATTCTAAGCCACAAAGGGTGTGTTTTACTATCAAATTTAAGTATAAAAATAACGGTTTTTAGACTATTATTACTTGTTGTACGATATGCTATTTGGGCCGAACGGTTACGACTAGTAACCGAACGGTCCAAATGGTTAATGTGCCTTAATCATATTAAATATGGGTCATTATCGTTTTTCATTATTGGGCCGACTGTCCATCATGAGGATATAATCCATCGCAATTATATCTTAACAAATATTATAAGTATCAAATAAGATCAGATAAGATCTGAACAACCGGATATTCAGGTATAACTGTTTATATTATATTCTGTTTATATTTGATAATAATTTATATATACAGGGATGGAATCACAAGCCAGGTACGCTCTCTTATGCTATCTCACTCTACAATACACTTGCTACGTTTCACATAATTTCGAGAAGAACAAACGATCGGAAGACATGAGAAAGCACACTAATCGGTTGGATCAAGCGTCACAAAGCAAGAGAGCCACGTCACCCAGGTCAGTCCTTTCGGTCCTAGAAATTCATACCAAAACATTTTGGCGCCCACCGTGGGGCCCGAAAGTCAAGACTCCCAATGGTGACCACAAGAGGTATGGAAAATTCGGATCCGATCCAGATGATAAGAGAACTACAAGCGCAGCTAGAGGAGCAAGCCCGAACCATTGCAAATTTAAAGCAAGAGTTACAACAGAAGAAGGCCGAGGATGTCGAACGTAGTAAAGAAAAACAACACGACTGGGAGACATCAGAGGACAGTCAAAATCATAATCCGCCTCCTCCCCCCTGGTCCCCGGATCTCTTGTCATTCACTGATGCCATCATGCAGGCCCCCATGCCCGACCGGCCTCCGCCTCAGGTCGAAAAATTTGATGGCACAACGAATCCAGATCATCATTTGCGGAACTTCATTGACTCCGTGGCTTTTTACACTCAAAGTGACCTGGTAAAATGCCGGGCGTTTTCCCTGTCACTAAGGGGTGAAGCCCTGGAGTGGTATTACACCCTTCCACCCAATTCGGTGGATACTTTCCGCATGCTGATGGGCATGTTCAAAAAGCAATACTCCACCAACCGATACGAGGAGGTTACTGCAGCCGAGCTAGTCAATCTTAGACAAGGGAAAGACGAAACTCTCAGAGCCTTCATGCATCGATACACTCACGCCGCTCGAAGGATAAAATGTGGCAGCCCTGAATTCATCATTAGTAGTTTGCCCAATTGCCTAAAATCGGGATTCGTCTCAGAAAGCCTATACGTCGAGTTACCCAGTACATTGGAGGAGTTGCAGCAAAAAATGGCTAAATTTATAAAGATGGAAGATCAAAGGATCTTTCGGAAACAACAACACGAGGAGCACCTGGTGAATGATAACAAGAAGGAGGGGAAGCATCGAAAGGAGAACGCCCGGGATCAGAAACCCCCGGTGAGTTTAAACCCTAGATACGATCGCTATGCGCACCTCACTGTCCCTACAGAAAAGGTGCTGGAGAGGGCTTTGCAGTCCAACCTGATCTTTCAAAGAAGAAAATTCCCACCTAAGAACATGGACACGGCGTAGATATGTCGATTCCATGATTCAGGGTGACATACTACTAAAGGCTGCCAAACTCTCAAAGATGAATTAGAAAAGTTGATCTGTGCCGAACACCTCCGGGAATTCGTGAAAGAAGAATCTGCCCGTGCAGGACTTTACCCCAAGAAGACACGAAGAAGCCCGGAACGTACAAAGGGGAAGGGTAGCCACTCACGCGACCGTTCTCGTAGCCCCTTGAGACACAGATCCCGTAGTCGGCCTAGAGAGCGGGATCTCACCGTAAAAGGCAAGATCGATACTATTTCGAGCGGTTTTGCTGAAGGAGGTGCTTCATCCTCAGCTCGAAAGAGACATTTGAGGAGCCTGCACAGTGTTCACTTGGTGGTACGCAAACCAATGTCAATGCCTGATATAACCTTTACAGATAAGGATTTTCATGCACCAGATCCTGACCAAGAAGATCCCATGGTCATCACAGCCCGCATTGCGCAGTACGATGTAGGCAAGCTCCTTGTAGATCAAGACAGTTCAGTCAATATACTATATTGGACAACCTTCCGAAGAATGGAAATTGCAGAAGACGTAATTGCTCCGTTTAACGAGCAAATTGTTGGCTTCGCTGGAGAAAGAGTAGACACCCTGGGGTATCTCGACTTACGAACCCGCCTAGGGTCGGACGATGATGGTAAGGAGCTCCGAGTTCACTTCTTGCTAGTGGGGCGATCGTCCTATAATGCCCTCCTTGGACGTCCTTGCCTAAATGTTTTTGGGGCAATCGTCTCTACCCCACATTTGGCAATGAAATTTCCCATAGATAGAAGAACTATATGCACCGTTCGGGCAGATCAGAAAACCGCTCGTCAATGCTATGTAGCTGGTCTAAAGGTTAGACCTTACAGAAGAGAAAACCGTACTGAAGCTATTCTGATCGACCTTGATCCCAAGACCAATACGGACGAGCGAATTCAACCTCAAGGCGAGATAAAGCCCTTCATAGTGGGCAATAACGAACAGCAGACTACGTCCATCGAGGATAACCTTCAGCCATTTGAAGAAAACGCATTGAAAGAATTATTGAAAGTCAACAACGACCTGTTCGCCTGGAGCGCATCGGATATGCCCGGAATCCATCCCAGCGTCATTGCGCACAAACTGTCGATATTCCGAGAGGCTCGACCGGTGTCTCAAAAGAAACGACGGTTTGGTGATGAAAAACGGGCGGCCATTCGAGGTGAAGTGGATAAGCTCCTCAAAGTGGGATTTATACGAGAGTTGACCTACACTACCTGGTTGTCTGATGTAGTCATGGTAAAAAAGGCGAATGGACAATGGAGAATGTGTGTGGACTTCACACTGATCTCAATAAAGCATGCCCTAAAGATTCTTATCCTCTCCCCAATATTGATCGATTGGTAGACGGAGCTTTCGGACACACTGTTCTAAGTTTTTTAGATGCTTACTCGGGGTATAATCAAATCCCGATGTACCCCCCGGATCGAGAAAAGACGGCCTTTATTACAGAGCAGGCCAATTACTGCTATGAAGTCATGTCGTTCGGTCTCAAGAATGCGGGCGCTACTTATCAACGCCTAATGGATAAAGTCTTCCATAACTAGATAGGTCTTTGCATGGAAGTATATGTAGATTATATGGTAATCCGAAGTCACACGCATCAACAACACCTTAAAGATTTAGAAGAAGTCTTTCAACAACTCATGCACTACAACATGCGTCTAAACCCCAACAAATGCACTTTCGGGGTGTCCGCCGGAAAATTCTTGGGTTTCATGTTGACCTATCGAGGAATAGAGGCAAATCCAGACAAATGTCGGGCGATATTGAAATGAAGAGTCCCACTAAGTTGAAGGATGTCCAATGCTTAGTCGGACGTCTGACAGCCCTATAACGATTCATACCGAGGCTTTCTAATCATATCAAACCTATCCTGAAGAACATGAAAAAGGATGTACCTCGGCACTGAGATAACGATTGTTAAGAAGCCTTCTCTAAGGTAAAAAGCATTCTGACCAGTCCACCTATCATGGCTCGCCCAACTGAGGGATTCGAGTTACAAATCTACTTGGCTGCATCCAACCACTCGATAAGTGCAGCCCTCATCCAGGAAAGTCCAGACTTTAAGCTGATATACTTTATCAGTCGAACCCTACAAGGAGCAGAGGAAAGATATTCTCAGGTGGAAAAGGTGGCGCTAGCCTTGCTGACAGCAGCACGACGTCTCCGGCCGTATTTTCAGAGTCATCAGATAGTCATCCGGACAAACCATCCAATCGCTAAGATTCTCAGGAAGCCTGACTTGGCGGGAAGGATTGTAGCCTGGGCGATCGAGCTATCTGAATTCGGCCTACGATATGAACCACAAGGTTCCGTTAAAGGCCAGCACCTGGCTGATTTTGCGGCTGAAGTCTGCCGACCGGGGGAACCAAACATTTGGCATCTAAATGTGGATGGATCTTCAGACAGAAGAGGAGGAGGAGCTGGCATTGTGCTCGAAGGACCGGACGACCTACTGGTCGAACAGGCGATCAGCTTTAACTTCCAACTTAGCAATAACCAGACAGAATATGAAGCTCTCATTAGCGGATTATTGCTGGCCAAAGAGTTGGAAGTCAATCATCTGGAATGCAGAATGAATTCTCAACTAGTTGTTCGACAACTCAATGGAACTTTCCAGGTCAAAGACGATCACCTGCTACGCTATTATCACAAGGTTAGTGATTTAATCAAATCATTTACTAGTTTTTCTGTGACCCACATACCCAGGGCACAAAACTCCCGGGCGGATCTGTTATCGAAGTTGACCCACTCCCGCGAGAAGTCGCAACTCTCTTCGGTAATTAAAACCACACTGCATAAGCCGTTGTTGGAAACATATACCACTAACGTGGCTGCACCACGAACTGATTGGCGGCAGGACATAATTCAACTGATGGTCCAACAAGAACAGGGCGGACAGGTCAGTATCACTGATTCTAAACGAATCGCCCGTTACATGTTCGTGGGTGATGATTTGTACCGGCGAGGTTATACTACCCCGTTGCTGAAATGTTTGTTCGACGAAGAAACTAAGTACGTCATGCAAGAATTACATCACGGCGTTTGTGGTTCACATTTGGGGAAAAGGATGATGAAGGCCAAGATTCTACGAGCCGGCTTTTACTGGCCCTCTATGGAGCAAGATTGTGCGGCATTCGTACAGAAGTGTATCTCCTGCCAGTCTCACGGACATAATCTACGAATTCCTCCTTCTGAACTACATGAAATCATCTCCCCGTGGCCCTTCGCGCAGTGGGGAATGCATATAGCCGGCCCGCTACCGGTCGGCAAAGCACAATGCAAATACCTCTTGGTAGCGGTCGATTACTTCACCAAATGGATTGAAGCAGAGGCCCTCTGATGGGTGTCGTGGCCCATACAAATTTGATTGCAATTCAGAAATGCAGTATAATGCTAGCGAATGACCCCTAGGTCGTCTCTCAAGGACCAACTGCAGTTCAGAGTCAAGTCTAACACGAAAGGGGGGGTTTGAAAAGTGTTTTTGTAGTGAATGCGGAAAATTTAAAATTCACGCTGGAACTGGACAGCTCTGACCTTTGCTCAATGTTTTACCCATAACTTTTTCTACAGAGCTCTAAATGAGATGAGGTCTTTTTTCCTGGAAAGTAGACTCAATTATATTTCATGTGATATATAAAACGTAGCTTTTGGACCTCCGGTGTGGTTGCAGTTATTTTTTTAAAATCGAGTCCAGAGAGTGAAAATGCTAACCCAAATACTAGACTAAACAATTATCTAACAAAGTTAATTTAAATTAAATGCAAAACTAAAATAGAGAAACTAAAAAGCAACTAATCCTACTATGCAAATTAATTTAAAGCAAAAGAAATAAACAAACACCACATTTTCCTAGCAATTCACGTGAGTGACCATGCTCCAAAGAACCATTTCATTCTCTTCCTTCAACAAACCAAGTAATGTGTTGCTTCCTTTTTGAGCAATGTGCTTCATTTTCCAAGTCAAACCTTTCCTTCCACACTTTTCTACCATGAAAACCGTGCTCCCACTCTCTCCATGAAGTCAACAACAATTCTTCCACAACCAATGCAAGGTAACGTAAAAAAAATGCCCCAAAGACCAACAAAATGGAATTTCTTGAATGCTTCTCCTAAGGTGCCAAGTGTGCAAAGTCAAAGCAAAGAAAAACAATCACAATAACCTCCCATCAATGCAATTCACGTCCAAACAAGCAAAGGGTTGAATACCAAAGTAGAAATATTCCTTCTATAGAAAATGTCCCCTTCATGTGCATGGCCAAATGAGGTAAAGAATTAAATGAAGCATTCTCTCTCCTTGCACCACTCTTTTTGGTTTTTCTTCAACAAGCAACATTCAAATTGTTCCTTCCACTCTCCATTACCGAGAACACACAAAGAAACCCAAGTTTCAAATGCAAATCAACACAAGCATAGCAAAACCAAGTTCTACCTTCATAAATCCAACTTCACCACTCATCTTTCTTCAACTTTTTTGACCAAAACAAAACCAAACCTCTAACTTCCCTAGCATTACCGTCCAGCCACCATCATCAATCACAAAGTCCAGCTCAAAATTTGTTTCCCAACATCAAAAACAAAATACTAGAAGAAAATGGCTCAAGAATACAATACCCATGCATCAACTTAAGCCTTTTTCACTACCAAACTTGACAACAACTCCATTTTCATCCTCCAAACCAAGAAACTCAAGATAAATTCGAATTCACTGCAGTAAAATGATGAGAAAACCGAAATGAACAATGGGTCTCCCTTCCATCAAAGAAACCACCATGAAAAAGCAAAGAAGAAGCTCCAAACTCAAGCATTCAACCTTCAAAACGAAAATCTAAAGAGAGAAATGGTAGAGCTTCATTCCATCAAGCAAGAACAAGCATTGTTGCAAACATTAGAAGAA
>NW_014543121.1:507718-513842 GCF_000741045.1 Vigna radiata var. radiata | reverse complement strand
TGATCTTTATCCATTCAAGCATCAAAAACGAAAATGGCACCCAAGGCTCCCAAGAGAGAGTTCATACATGCAAAGGCTAAAGCAAAAGTGTGGAATGTGAGAGTTGTAGTGAGTGTCTCGGCAATTTTCCCTAAACAGTTCCTTCCCCCTTCAAAATAGGTGGGGTCCACCTCTTAAAAGAAACCCTAGGGTTAGGCCAAGTGTCCCACCATTGGGCTTCTACAAAATTTGCCACAAAAGGGCCCAAATGCACTTAATCTAATTAAGGTTTCTAAAAAAAACGAAAATACAACTTTATAAAAATGAAAATGGCTAAGTGTTGAGTCTTGAATAATTATGCCACCATCCCTAATGCTCCAATTGATGTTTCCCAAAATTTCCCTGCAACCAAAATACACTTAATCAGCTCAGAAAACCCAAATTAGCACAATTACAAATTTCTGACCAAATTAAGCAGAATTCAGAAAATGGGGAAATAACAGACAATTAAACACAATTCCCTGGTTTATTTAAGTGCAATAAACTAAATATAGTTCAAGAAATAACCACTCATCACCCTCGCAATTATAAGTGCTCAAAAGGTACAAAGTTTTATCTGGCGCCTGATTTGCAGGTTTGGATTACCACACAAAATTGTAACCGATAAAGGTCGGCAATTTGTTGAACGAAAACTAGAGGATTTCCTCAAAGGCCTAGGCATTAAACATGTCACAAGCTCAGTTGAACATCCGCAAACAAACGGGTAGGCTGAGGCAGCCAACAAAGCCATTATTTACGAGTTAAAGAAGAGACTGGGGCGTGCTAAAGGATTGTGGGTCGAAGAGTTGCCTGAAGTGCTTTGGGCGTACAGATGCACACCACACGGTTCAACGGGTGAAACTCCCTTCAACCTCACTTATGGCACAAACGTCATGCTTCCCGTCGAGGTTGGCGAACCGACTATACGACGAGAGATGCAAGACATGAACCTCAATGAAAACCAGCTGAGGGTTAACCTGGACACTCTACCTGAACGGCGTGAAGTGGCCATGATACGAAACGCAGCTCAGAAACGACTACTTGTGTGGCGATACAACACGAAGGTCAAATCACGAAGCTTTACTGCAAGAGACCTTGTTTGGCGAAAGAGAGGCGAAGCTCGCAAAGAAAAAGCGTACGGCAAGCTATCAGACAACTGGGAAGGACCCTTTCGCATCGTAGAAGATTTGGAGAACGGTGCATACCGGTTGGAGCATTTGGACGGAAAAGTCATTCCTAACACATGGAACGCCACACATTTAAAGTTCTACTATAGTTAGAATTTCATATTTACTGCATTGATAGAATTTCAGATTTACTGCATTCTTCATTTGTTTCAAAACATTTTTTAACTTTATTTCAATGAAACTACTCAGTTTATGATCCATTCGGCAATTTATTCTTATTCAAAGGATTCCAGATTAAATGTCTGCGCGGACCAAGCGTCTAAATTTCCAAAGACAACACTTGCCTTCCGGACTAAACGACCGAACAAACTAAATGTCTGAACACCCAAAGGCAGCACTTGCCTTCCGGACTAAACGTCCGAACGGACTAAATGTCTGAACACCCAAGGGCAACACTTACCTTCCAGGCTAAATGTCTAAACGGACTAAACGTCCAAACTTTCATAGGCAGCACTTGCCTTCTGGACTAAACGTCCGAATGGACTAAACGTCCAAACTTTCAAAGGCAGCACTTGCCTTCCGGATTAAACGACCGAATGGACTAAACGTCCAAACTTTCAAAGGCAGCACTTGCCTTCAAGACTAAACGTCCGAATGGGCTAAATGTCCAAATTTTTAAAGGCAGCACTTGCCTACAGATTAACACAACTGAACTAAATGTTCGAGTAACATGAAAGAATTTGCAGGTCCTTTTGGATCATCGCAACTCAAACATCAAGGGGCCACCAGGAACGGACGCCCAAATAATGCAAAGAAGCACAGAACGCCGAAACCGAGCGCTTCTGCATAAACAAGTAAGTTTACGCTAACCTATTTCTATTTACTATGTTACCTTATTCTAAGGTAAATTTCCACTAAGAAAATTCTAAGTGAAGAGAACCCCTGGTTACGCCAAAATGGCGATGGGTAAAACGCCTCTAATATAAGAGGATTTAACATGTGACCTAAGGCCGAAAGCCTTCAATCATACATAACAGCATAGCACAGTAATATAATAGTATGCATGGCCGAAAGCCTTAGACATATGTTCTCCAGTTCAAAAATGGTCAAATAGCAGAAATTAAAATTGTTCTGAACCCATTACAAGAAATAACAACAAGCAGAATTAAAAGAGTTCTGAAATCATCAACAGTTCAAAGGAAATTCGACTAAAGATCATTGCCTTAAGCTTTTCCAGGGTTAGCTTCTTCAGTAGGGGCTTTCTCGGTAGCGGACACTTCGCCAACGTCTATAGTGTCGTTGCCAATTTCTTCCGACTGATCAACAGATTGATCAGCAATGGGGGGATCATCTTCCTCCTCATCATCATCATCTGGGTAGGTCCTAGCAGGAACTTCTTTGGACGAGATCATTTTTCCCTCAAGAATATCTTTATTCACGTCAAGAGGGAGGCCTTCCAGGGACAGTCAAGTAGAAAGACAGCTTGCCTTATAGCCTTCTTGAAACCGCGAGTGTGCTCCAAGATGATTACTTCCGCCATTTGTCTTTCTTTGGCCTTGGAAGCCATCAAGGAACTCCTCAAGGTGTTCCTTTCCATGGTCAGCTCATATATGGCCTTACGGGCGGCTACAAGGTTAAGGGCTTGTTGATCATTCTCCTTCTTAGTGGCTTGAAAGGATTTCTTTATCTCTTCGAAGAGAATGCGGCCCTCATTAATTGTCTTTTGTGCTACCTCGTATTTCGGTCCACATTGAGAATGGACAAGAGTAAGGTCCATCAGCTGTTTTTGCAAACCTTCGAGATCGACCTTCTCCTTGTCGGGCGTATGAACTAATTGCCATGTAGAGGTAGTAGCGCGAGCACAAAGCTCCAAGCAGTTCTGGGTTAGTTACTGACTGGAAGTACCTTCCAGCACCTTCTTCTTGGCCGGATCGAGTTGGAAATCTATCTTATATCCCAGGTCAAAACCGGCATCTCATATGCCGTTGGGAAGATTACGGTCGGCCTCAGGATGAGCAGATTCTTCAATCACTTGTCCTTTTCCAGCGTTCTTTGTTTTCTTACCGACCGGGGCATCCTTGGTCGGGGGAACCACTTTCCTTTTTCTTTTCAGTACCAATCCTTGAGAAGGACTATCTTCTTCAAGGTCGACAACTGCTTGTGCGGCCGGGGTGGGTGTCCTAACCCCGACCGCTGGAACCTTCCTCTTGGACAACGTCCTCGGAACAGTTGAACCAATCAATGGCAACCTTCTTTTTGCCCATGATAGCTGAAAAAGAGAATACTTCAATAAGTAAGTTCATCAAACACTTAGTTTTTAGTCAAAGAACATACCAGAGATTTTCGAATCTAAGTCGTCGTACGCCAGACAACTGATTATCTGCTTTGAAGAGAAGGGGCGAAGAGATAATCCTTCCAGTGCACTGATGGCCTTTAACTCATATAATAACTCCTTATCCCAAGAAGTTATTGACCGAGGGTTTTGAGTCCAATACAAAGGAAACCTCTCACTACCGTCTTGATTAAAGAAAAATGGACAGCCTAAATCGGTAATAAATACTCTAAAGTAATGTTTTTTAAAATCTTTGTACGAGTCACCGTACAGCTTAAACAGGGTATTCTTGGGGTCAGAAATAAGTGAAACCCAACCCCTCTTAGGGACCGGACGGGTCCTGAAGAAATACAGAAACATGGGGGCGGTCGGCTTTATGCCTAAAAACTGGCAGACCACACAAAATGACTGAATGTAACCCCAGCTATTCGGATGAAGTTGCGTACGTGCAACATTCAAGTTTCTTAACACATTTATGTGAAAATCAGAGAAAGGGAGTCTAAGATACATATCAACGAATAAGCATGAATACATGTAAAAGAAATTTCTTTCTGAACTATGTTTATGGTGGAAGACCTTTTCATCTTCCCGACATGGGGCTAATCTCATAGAGTTGCCGTAACTTAGACTTCTAAGGACACAGCTGTTTTCTATCCAAAATTCTAGGGATAATTTATCAGTAAAGGAACTGGAGATATCATTAACATCTCGCGATGCCTAGTCGTAATTAATGACGTTGGCATTGGGTTCGACATGGTCGTCTACTGCGACACCACCATGGACAAAAACCCTACTGCCGTGAAGAATGGTGGAAATACCTACCTGGACTACGACGGGAGGCCTATCAGATGAACTGGTTGGCACCTCTTGCCCCCTTTCTTCCACCACCGATGACGGACAATCTAGGCCAAGGGAAGAACTCATGTCTACCTGAGATAATGGAGTGACTTGGAGGAATGGGAAAGGAAAGATTCCGATGAAGCAAGACGGAGAAGAAAGACGATAGGATGCTCTGGAATTCGAAATGCAGGGAAAACTGAAATGACGGTTGCAAACCCTGCATTAATGACTCTGAAACTGGCAAAAACCGTCAGAAAAACCCTCAGCCGTTAGATCGAAACGATCTGACGGTCACGCGATTTTGACTCCTCAACTACTCGCAAGGCGGGAAAAGTTAATGATGACTTGGAATTTAAGCAACCGCTTCAAAACGCTGCGTTGCAGTAACCCTTTAAAACACCTTCGAATGATTGAACGATCGGTCAACTGAGATTACTCATGACCTGAATTGACCGGCTTAGAGAGATTACTCGTAGCCTGAAATGATCGTTGTAACGAGATTACTCGTCGCCTAAAATGATCGGTCTATTGAGATTACACGTCAGCTAAGCTAATCGATCCCTCACACTTTAAGTCCTGCATTCAATCGTTGATAAAGCCCAACGCTTCATTTGGACTTGGGGGGGATGATGTACGATATGCTATTTGGGCCGAACGGTTACGACTAGTAACCGAACGGTCCAAATGGTTAATGGGCCTTAATCATATTAATGATGGGTCATTATCGTTTTTCATTATTGGGCCGATGGTCCATCATGAGGATATAATCCATCGCAATTATATCTTAACAAATATTATAAGTATCAAATAAGATCAGATAAGATCTGGACAACCGGATATTCAGGTATAGCTGTTTATATTATATTCTGTTTATATTTGATAATAATTTATATATACAGGGATGGAATCACAAGCCAGGTACGCTCTCTTATGCTATCTCACTCTACAATACACTTGCGACGTTTCACATAATTTGTTGAGAATTAGTAAGAGAGATTTACTCTCCACTCTCATACTGAGAATTGATAGCCTTGCACTCAAGGCTCTTCACTACAAAACCCTAACTTGGGCGTCGGAGTGCCATTGCAGGTACCTCCTCCCTCCGGCCCAAGCTTGGAGATTTCCAGACGGTTGCACATTCGAGAAGAACAAACGATTAGAAGACAGGAGAAAGCACACTAATTGGTTGGATCAAGCGTCACAAAGCAGGAGAGCCACGTCACCCAGGTCAGTCCTTTCGGTCCCAGAAATTCATACTGAAACACTTATGAACCACCACCTGTATATCAACATATTTTGCACATTCTCAACATCAACAATATCAAAGCATCATCAAGCAAAACCCACCATGCAAAAATATCAATATCAAACCACTGCATCAGATATAGTGTCCAACCAAGTACATCAATACCTATTCTATAAACAGAAGAAAATAGAACATTATTTAAAAAGATAAGTTTAGAAAACTGGGTTGCCTCCCAGGTAGCGCTTGTTTAACTTCACGAGCCTAACCCAAACCTTTCTAGCACCCATCAGTAGGTGCAAAACTTACCGTCACCCATCAGTAGGTGTACCTTCCTGTATCCTTNAGTAGATACCTAATTTTTCTAGCATCCCTGATGAGTGCATATTTATGTCCACATTTACGCTTTAAAATTCAAATTTTTGATGAAATTCTTGTGCTTAAATGATTGATTTAATATGAATTTATGACGATTGGATTTATTGGGTTTGGGAACTAAAAATGCTTAAAATGTGATTCTTAGTTGCATAAATTATTTTGGATGTTCTAATGTTTATTTGTGCA
>NW_014543121.1:464604-500113 GCF_000741045.1 Vigna radiata var. radiata | reverse complement strand
AAATCAAATCAAATCAAATCAAATCAAATCAAAACAAAATAAAAGATAAAAAATTCAGAAACTAGGTTGCCTCCCAGCAAGCGCTCTTTTAACGTCATTAGCTTGACCTGGTAAACCCCAAACACCCATCAGTAGGTGTTGATATTTTCTGTTGGCGTTCTTCCTTCCTCCATGTCACCAACAACATCTCGAGACTTTTCTTGTCACCAACTCTAATGATCCTCCATCTTCATAATTCTGTTTGCTTTGATAGTCTTGACAACCCATAACCTATTTTTGAATTTCACTGATATGACAGGTTTAGGTTTGTCACTTTTCACATCAGGGTGTTGGTGAACCAATTCTCCTTTCTTATCTGCCTCATGATGATCTTGTGCTCCTAGTACCAAAAACTTTTTCCTGCATACACTAAAGAACACTGCACTAGAGCACAAAAGTAGCCCAAAAATTAAAAACAATAAAAGATATTTTTTTTTTACAAAGAAATAAAAACAAAAACAGAAAGATAAATAGATAGAAAGAAAGGGGTAGAAAGATAGAAAGTCTAATCAGTTATGAATCACACACATAGAATAGTTCTACCATGAGTAATAATAAATGGTAAGTCCAAGTATCGTTTTCCCAAGAGACTCACGGCACTAAACTGTTGTGCTTTTGCTTAACCAATCAAGACTATAAGAACAAAATATTTTTAGGGGATTTAAATGTAAAGTGCGGAAAAAATAAACATGATTGCAATTTGATCAATTGAGGTTAAACACAAAAATGGATGGATGATGTTGATAATATAAGATGGATTTGTTGCTAGGATTCAGATTTCACCCAACCACTCTCGTATATCTACTTTTCTTATTAAATTTGCTTTATTATCATATTGTCATGCAAACTTTCTTAGTTTACCCTTAACCCGATCCCTCGACGGAAAGAGCCTATTAGTAATTATTGGCTTGCTATCCCTAGCCTCCCCTAGTAACTAGCAATGCATGATAAACGGAAGCAAAAACAATTGATCGTCCTACCCCCATATCCCTAGGTGGTATTGCTTAATCAAGGAATTTCCCACCAGTTCATGACAGTACCGTACGTTCCCGTATCAATAAAGACAAACAACAATTGTTGAATGAGTTAAACGATAAAAGCATTAAGCGCAGATGAGAAACCCAACAATTGATAATCAAAGCATACGACAAGCATATATATAAATAAGAATTTCAATATAAGAGAGTTTAGAGGTTACATCTTTCCCCAGCAACAAATAAGATTAGTTCCCCATCGTCATGGAGAAACTAGGTGAAGAATGGAATGAAAGAGATAGAAACCCTAAAAAGGAGAAAAGGAGAGCTGTCACCATCTCCAAATCTAGCCCCAAAGGGGTGAAAAGTGTGTTTCTGTGCCTAAGCCATCAAAAGATACAAACCCTAAGACGTTCTGGCCTTTAAATAGGGCATAAAAATAACTGAAAACAAGTCCAAGCCCAAACAGATCATAAAAATCATAGAAAACAGGTCCAAGCCCATCTGAAAACCGCCCAACGCCTTAGTTTCACCGCCCGACGGTTTCCCTCAAGCCACGCCACCGCCCAATGGTCAATTTCACCGTTGGGCGCTGGTCAACTGCATTCTAGTCAACTTTTCAGCATTTTGGTCAACTGGTTGACTTTTTTGTATTCTGTTTGACTTTTCTACACACTACTATTTGATAATTCAACCATTCCTTCAAATCACTCCAAAAACCTACAAAATCAAGGGAATTTAACGATAAAATCATAAAACATGTCCTCAACTCTTTTATTCACAAAGCTAAAGAAAAATCATGATTCCAAGCAAGTTTTTAAGTCAAAAGGGTGCATTTGATATCAAAATTAAGTATGAAAATAACGGTTTTTAAACCGTTATCAGTGAGAAAAATGAACTTTGGGATTGTTGAACTATTTTGATGAAAAAGTGGAAAGCCAAGTTTTGTCTTCTTTGCTTGAGGGCAAGCAAAGTTCTAAGTTTGGGGTTGTGATAACGGTCTAAAAACCGTTATTTTTACAAACACACCCTTTTTGGCTTATAATGATCATGGGATCAAGCAAAACACTTAGTTTAGTCAAAAGAGAGTCAAAAGTTGTTTTTAGAGATATTATGCTTGTTTTTGTATTGTTTTGTAGGATTTGATGAGATTTGAGGATGGAAGTGAAGAAGGGAGGACTTAGACTCAAGAAATTAAAGAGGAAAAAAGGAAGAAAAGAAGAGTCAAGTTCACCGCTCACCGCTATTTCCAGCGCTGAGCGCCAGTTGCGAAGGTGATTCCACTATCTCTCGCTTGAGCGGCGGAATGGACCACTGAGCGGTCGACGACTTGGAGGCAAACCGCTGAGCGGTCAAATTAAGCGCTGAGTTGGAATGCTGGGCTTGGGCTTAAATTCTGTTACTTTTATGCGTTATAAATAGCCTTAGTGCGACCTTTAGAGTAATCTTTTGGCAAGCAGAGACGTCCAAAGCAATTCTACACTCCTTGGAGGCGGTTTCTTGGATGCTTAGGCTCCAATTTATCAAATCTAGGGTTTACTCTTTCATGTTTTTCATTAATTCCATTTAGTTTCACCATGCGTATGGTGAACTAAACCCTTTGTTGTTGGGGAACAATATAATCCTTTTGAAACTCTTTTATATTGAAATTCTTATTTTATTCATATGCTTGTATTATCAATTGTTGGGTTTCTTATATATGATTAATGCTCTTATCGTTTAACTCATTCGGTAAGAAGATATTTGCCTTTGTCGATACGGAGATGTACGGGAAAGTCATTAACTGATAGGAATTCCCTTGATTAAGCAATACTGCCTAGAGATAGGGGTAAGACGATCAATTGTATTTGCTTCTGTAATATATTGCATTGCTAATTACTTAGGGAGACTAGAGATTGTGAATTAGTAATTAGTGGTAGGCTCTTTTCGTCAAGAGATCGGGTTTAGAGTAGGCTAAGAAAGTTGCATAATAATTTGATAATAAAGCGAATTTAATAAGAAAAGTAAATATAAGAGAGTGGATAAGGATGAAATTGTAAACCTCAACAACTTCATTAATTCATATCTTTTCTTTGCCAATTGATTCGCTTGCATTTACATATTTATTTTCGTTTTGCATACAACTACAAAATTATTTCCTTTCCAAGTCTTATGCAATCAATTTACATGAAAGATAAGGCCTAAGAGTCCTTGGGAAGAACGATACTCGATCTTACCGTTTATATTACTTGATAACGATCTGGTACACTTGCCAAGAGCTTAACAATCACTTTCCAACTTTTGTTCCTTTCAAAAACAAGTGATATCATACATTAAAGTAACCATTATCAATGTATTTAAAACCCCTTTTGTTGCTCTCTCACACACAAAACGAAACATTACTGCATTTTGTGTTTAATGCATTGTACTCCTTACTTCTTCTTTTTCAAGTAAGTGAGATAAAATTTAAAGAGGATTCTAATAAACATATTGATATTAATGAAGTATAAATAGTTCTAGAATGGTTACTTCTTCAAACAAATGATAATATGTAATTAGCTAGACATGTGAGATATCTTTTACTAAAATTCTTAAATACATTTATTAACATCATACATTTCACCGTAAGATTTATCTTTTCTAGTTAAGAAGTAACAAAAATAAAGAGAAAGTGCATATTGATTAGTTCCCCGAAAAGTGATAGGCAGTGACATGTGTTCGTGTAGTCTTGTTCAGCAAATTAAAATAGTTCCTCTAGAAGCGTCAATGTGAACTGAAAATGTCAAAAACAATGGAAACCTTTCAAAACATGGCTTCAACATTCCATTACTATTATTATTATTTCATTTATTGACTAACTCATAATTTTATTTTAACTTTAACTTGACCTGGTGACCAAATATTAAAATGTAAAAGTTTTGAACTCCTCACTCTCTAGATATAGTTTCTCGGTTAGGTGTAATTAATGCAGGGGCACAATTTATTATGTTTGGCAGGGTGGGTGGAAGTAAACTTCATTTGTCAGAAGATTTGACAAAAAATTTCAATTTGAGAATTGAATTGAAGCCAATAACTTCATCATCCATTGGTTGAAAGCAATTAAATCATTGCACCTAAAATATGAATTGGGAATTTAGATCAATTCAAACCTGGCAATAACTGGTCCCAACCGGAAAGTCAAATAATGAGAATTGCAAAAAAAAAAAAAATAGTGAAATGAAAAAGATAATAACAGCGGAACTAGTTTTCCACGGAACAGAAAGGCAAAAATTTCTTCCCCTTTTACTTTTATGGCAGCTCCTTGACCTTTTCGGTCTCAGATAAGTGACGTCACAACGATGTGTCGTTTTGGACTTTCTGCCTCTTCCTTCCATAACCACCATTTAACTGACAATACCAGCTCAGACTTTCAGACGCAGTGGCATTTCCGTTATTTACCCACGCGCTGTGTCGTTTATTCAACCTGCATGCGTTCCACACAATCAATCCCCTTCCCCTGCACCCTATTCACTTCTCCTTCATCACACTCACAACAACACATACATCTACGGAAAACACTTCAACCCAGCTTAAACCTTCTTCCCCGTTTCCGTCTTCGCTCTTCACAGAAACCGCCGTCGCTCGCTGCCAATCATCACGAGGGTTGCGGGTGCTTAGTTTTTTGTTTGCTTTTTTTCCTTGGTTCCATGCGTTTTCCGTGTTCTGCCGCCGCCGTAAGCCGCCTCCCTTGAGAGATGGGTTGCGTGCTCGGGACGCCGGCGCGTGCCGGAGTACAGCGCCGTCGCGGGAGAGAGCAGCAGGAAGTTGCTACCGGAGAAGTTAATAATGCCGTTAGGGTTCGAGATAAGGAAAGAAACCTGCATACCGGCGATTTTCCGGGGACTCTTCCGGCGCTGGAACGCCGGAAACCTATACTCGACCCGTGCGCTGTCACGCATCAGGGATGGCCGTCGTGGTTGGTGGCCGTCGCCGGCGAAGCAATCGGCGATTGGACTCCTCGTCGAGCCAATACTTTCGAGAAGCTTGCTAAGGTTTTTCGAAACTCTTACTTTTTAATTTTCTCTTTTCGTGAAGTATTTTTCTTTTTGTTTTATTAGTAAATAAAAAAAATGAAAAATGGATCTATTTTAGTAAATGTTGTTTTTTGTGTTGTTTTCTATGATCGTGTTGTTCAGATTGGACAAGGGACCTATAGTAACGTGTATAAGGCTAGGGACCTTGTTACGGGGAAGATTGTGGCATTGAAGAAAGTGAGATTTGACAATTTGGAGCCGGAGAGTGTGAAGTTCATGGCGAGAGAGATACTTGTTTTGAGGAGGCTTGATCACCCCAATGTGGTGAAGCTTGAGGGTTTGGTTACTTCTAGAATGTCGTGCAGTTTATATTTGGTGTTTGAGTATATGGAGCATGATCTCGCAGGGCTTGCGGCTGGCCAAGGGGTCAAGTTCACTGAACCTCAGGTACCACAATTTTAAGCAGCCGTGTGCAAAAGTTGGGTTTTTATCTTTCTCCTAGAGCTTTGTAGGCGATGTTGGGTATCGTGTACAATTTTAAGCATGTTTGCTTTCTTGTTTATCTCACCCTTCTTTGATGTCGGTGTTTTTGAAAATTCATTTATTATGTCTGTCTATGAAGTAAATGCATTGTTTAATTAGGAGTAATTTTGCTTTTCATCCAATGAGAAAGCAAGTCTACCGTTAAATTTGTACATGTTGAGAAGGGTCTGGTTGATTATTTTGCTATTGTTGAGAAGGGTCTGGTTGATTATTTTGCTATTGTGGAGACATTATAATATTTTTTGAAGTCTACCTCTAATTTTAATGGAAAAAAAAGGTTTGGTGTTACATAAGGCGTGTGAATTAACAGTTAAAGTTGCAAACTGTTGCAATGTGAATGTTAAATCATTCAAGGGTTATTTCTGGATTAATGGTGATTGTCGCATTTAGTACTTGGTGGAGTTGTATGAAGCAATGATTTGTTTTAATTACTTATGAACTAGGAGGAGGATAGACTCATTCATATTAAAAAGCAAAAGGAAAACTCTTACTGAAAGGCTGATTTGTCTCTCAGTATATTCTCTATGACAGGTTAAATGCTTTATGAAGCAATTACTCTCTGGTCTTGAGCATTGCCACAGTCGAGGCGTGTTGCACCGTGATATCAAGGGTTCCAACCTGCTTATAGACAATGAAGGAATCCTTAGAATTGCAGATTTTGGACTGGCAACTTTTTTTGATCCCAAGATAAAACAGGCAATGACAAGTAGAGTGGTGACCCTTTGGTATCGTCCTCCCGAGCTTCTTCTTGGAGCTACATTATATGGTGTGGGTATTGACCTTTGGAGTGCTGGCTGCATCTTGGCAGAGCTGCTTTCTGGAAAGCCAATAATGCCTGGCCGAACAGAGGTATTACTCTTCAACTTGTTTACAGGTTCTGTTCTCTAAACTTCATATTTTTGTATACTCATTGCGATGCTTCTAATCTGTTTATAAATTTTTTAAGTACCCGTCAGTAGTTTGTAATCCATCTTGCTCCTTTCCCAGAGTCACTTTTGAGGCTTTGTGTACAGGTAGCATCTTTCTTTACTGGCAAATTTATTGGGAAGTTCTCTTAGACACACCCAAGTTGGAGAAAGATAGAGGGCTTGCGTTTGACAGTGTCATCAACTTTTAGCTTGTTTGGTGATGGCAGTAATCTACCATCCTGATGGAGCAGATATAGAATATCAACTAAAATGCAAAATCTATCTTAAAGACAAAAGCTAAATGAAAGGGAAACTATCAGAAAATGAGAACCGTTTAGTAATTTAGTTTATCATTACAGAGTATTTAGTTTATATCCTTTGTGTGAAAATTGTACCCTTTACATTATAGCACTAATGTTTGAAGTTGATTCATCATATTTCACTTTCACTGTCTGTATCTTTTTGTTTCCCAACATCCTTTTTTTTTCAATGGCTTTTGAAATGAGCATGTTCAGGATGATACATGACTGAATTTTGAGTTGCTTGGCTTAGGTTGAACAGCTCCACAAAATATTTAAGTTGTGTGGCTCTCCATCTGAGGAATATTGGAGGAAGTATAAATTGCCAAATGCTACAATCTTTAAGCCTCAGCAGCCATATAAAAGTTGCATCTCAGAAACATTCAAAGACTTCCGTCCATCTTCTCTACCTCTAATTGAAACTCTTCTTGCAATAGATCCTGATGACCGTGGAACTGCCTCAGAAGCACTGAATAGTGAAGTGAGTGATCACTGTATATTTATTAACCTTGCATTCATGATGTAATAAATTTCAAATGTTTTGTATCGGCAGTTCTTTACCACAGAGCCCTATGCTTGTGAACCATCGAGTTTGCCAAAGTATCCTCCCAGCAAAGAATTGGATGTAAAGCTGAGAGATGAAGAAGCAAGAAGGTTCCCTTCTGCTCTTCTCATGTTTCATAATTAACTTCTCAACTGTCTTTGTCCAGTTTTTCACTGGTGATTTTCGTTTCTTCCTCAGGCAAAAGGCTCTAAGTGGAAAAGCTAGTACAGTTGATGGTGTCAAAAGAGGCAGAGCACGCGAGCGTGGCCGTGCTGTTCCTGCCCCTGAAGCAAATGCAGAGATCCAAACAAACTTAGATGTAAGTCAGACACGTAGTCGTCGTGTTTGATATCCTCTTGGCCTCACTTGGTTTTGCTGTGTTTGTTTTAAATTTTATTCCTTCATACCAAGTTCGTGCTTGTGTGTTGTACGCATCCGTGAATAGTTGAAATATCATAGGTACTCTACTCTTGGATTAATGACTTTTTTAGGCCCGAGCTTCCTCTATTTTTCCTTTGCATACTAAAACTGACATAATATTTTCAAGAAACCTTGATTTTCCCGGTTGGTTATAGTTGTTACAATTTGTAATGCAGTCTGGAACTTAACAATCGAGTCGTAGATTCTTTAGCATTTTCTTACTTAAGATTCTTTGATCATGTCTCTACCCTGTCATTTAAAATGTTTTTGGTGATCATATTTTATATTCCTTGAGAGCATGGAATTTTGTGAAACTTTTGTTTGATTCCATGATTGCATGGTAAATTGAGCTTTTCACTTAGGGTCTTATATGCTCCCTTGAGCACCATTACATGTGTTTCTCACTGAATTTCAGAGGTGGAGAGTTGTAACGCATGCAAATGCAAAAAGCAAGAGTGAGAAATTTCCTCCTCCTCATCAAGATGGAGCAGTTGGATATCTACAGGATGCTGCATCAAACAAAGGGCCAGTTTCGCTTGGCGTCCCCGACACCTCGTTTTCCTCAGGGATATTTAATTCAAAACCTTCTGGACCCGTTAGAAGTCATGCTGGTGCAGGACATCACAGAGGGAGGAAAGCCAAAAAAGAAGAGTCCCAGATGGCGTCATCATGGAAATTCATTCGTCCATTTAAGCCATCAACAGTTGGACTTTCTATGGATTTGTTATTTAGGAGCAAATAATGAGTTCCTTTTGATTTTGGCATCCTAGAGTGAGGATAGCAATGATTTAGGCCGCCATACATTTTTTTTTTTTTGCTTATTGCTATGGTTTTCAATTGTTTTTTTCGCCTCGCTCCTTTTTTTTTTTTTTTTTTTTTTTGTATTTCATTTGGCATAAAGTTGTTGTATAATCAACATTACAACGGGGATCCCCCTACATTTGTATATTTAGTGGATTAAATTCTCTGCTGTACAGTTTGTGGGAGGACTTCTTCAGGTCCTTTCGAAATGTTTCGACTTAGCGTAGCTTGTAAATTATTTTTAAACAAGTACTCGAATTTCCGTCCATGGATGCTTTGATTTATAGATGTTCCTTAATTTAGTTAAGATCTGCGCAGACAAGTTTCTTTCATAAGTATCTTAAGTAGTATCTTAAGTAGAGGAAGATAAAATAAAAGGAAATAAATTTGTCCATGAATGTTATTTCATTTTTTACATGTATTCAGAAGAAACAAAATAAGATAAAATGAAAAAAATTTGTGAATACATGAACTAATTTATGAAATAATAAATCACGATAATTTTAACCATAGTTTTAGAAAAAAAAAAATAAATGAAGCAAAGTTTGAAACTAGTAGAAAAGAAAAAAGCTATAATTGTTTCGATTATTTCGTCTAACCGTTTCCCTTTTGCTAAATAGGTAGAAATGGGGTTAATTTTTTTTTCTCTCTTATCTGTTTATCTGAACACAACAACTTTTTTTTAGTCTTTGGAGCATAAAATGATAACACTTTTCATTTGAATATATCTTGATCTTATTGTTTGATAGTGTAAGGCAGTGAAAAGAGTTTACATTACATATTCTAATTCTACACGAGGTGAAGATGAAGATGCAGCCCCTTTAAAGTTCTTGAAAAAAAAGTAAACGGGCTTTCTCCTCCATCCTTATGCAAGAACAAAAATGACGACGAAACCTGTTACATAATTTAATTCTCAAGTCAATTCACTGGAAGACCAAAAATTTATACATAATATTTCAAATTCGTTACTGTGTGGTAGTACTCACGCTTTGGCTGAGAGACTGGGATGGGTAATTAATGGAGGAGAGTTTGGTGCGGCAACAATCGATGTTGAAACAACTTTCTGATAGTTGGTGGTTATCGATGATAGAAGGAGCGAGGGAAGGTTTGGTTTGAACTGGAACGACATTGTCGTTTCCGGAGCTGTTGTTGTGGAAAAAGTTTGAGTAATCGAAGTCGAGGAAGGGGTCCATTTCTGAGTAGAAGATCTCCTTGGACTTGATGTCAAGGGCGTCCATGATTTTTGCCCTAAAGTTAGGGTTGGGGATGAACCAGGCGGTGGCGTCGGGGTCGTCGAGTGCGCAGGCATCGGAAGCAGTGATGGCGTCGTCAGAAGGAATGATGAAGCCGATGGAGGCAGCGGCAGAGGCCTTGACGATGGAGTCGGCGGAGTCGAAGAAAGGCTTAACGGGGATGCGGTCATGGCGGCGCGCGAGGGGGTTGGCAGAGTGGATGTCGGAGTCGATATCAATTCACTGTTTTACCACTCAAAGCAAATTCCAAAATTAGCCCATCTACGAGATTTTTTATCGAAACCATCCCCTCGTATATACATTACGAGTTCCATTCAGCGGCTCAGCCGAATTCTAAATGTGATTCATGGTGACGGAGATGGGGATGGAGACGGTGGCTGGTCAAGAGATCAAAATTGGGTTCTGATAACAACAAATTCTTACTTGGTTTTTGTTTAGTTTTTTTTTTTCAAAGGTTTTTTAGGAATATTTGATTTTTATCAAAAGCTGTTGTGTTCAGAAAAACAAAATAGAGAGAAAAAATATTAACGCCAATTTCTACCTATTTTTAACGGAAGAGATTTTATTGAGACAAATTTTATTAGGTTTAGATAAAATTGATACTTTTAGACTAAGTTTGGAAGTAATTGAAACTTTTTTAAAAAAGTGGATGAACTTGACATACTGCATTAAAACTAGGGTTAAATATGTTTTTCGTCTCCCAATTATTGGTTGTTTTTGTGTTTAGTCCTTTTTTTAAACTATAGTACAATTTAGTCCTTTAACTTTAGAAAACTCTGATTTTAGTCATTTTTACCAAATTTTTTTAACTTTATTTGTTGTTTCAAACGCGTTTCTCAGTTAACATTGAAGCAAAAATGTGTCAAACAGTGTAAACAATCCAAATGCTATAATGTAACGATCTTGAAACAACAAATAAAGTTTAAAAAATTTGGTAAAAAAGACTAAAACCATAATTTTCTAAAGTTGAAGAACTAAATTGTACTATAGTTTGAAAGAGAGACTAAACACAAAAATGGCCAATAGTTGGGGGACGAAAAACATATTTAACCCTTAAAACTAAGAACAAAGAAAACAATTAAGCATTTTTATTATATTTATCTAGAGTCTAAGGATCTTTTAAGGAAAAATTTTTTGTTGCATTTATCACTATACCACAACTGTCAATGGCAGCGCCATTTACGTTTGTCGACAGTGTCATCATCTACCGCTACTACTACGGAGTTCTAGTTTCAATCGATGAGTACACTGTTTGCATCATCTCGGACAAGCAACCACCATGTTATAAACAACGCCTTCATCATATGCTATCTTTTTTGTTGTGCATGGTGGCATGTCTTATAGTGATTCAAAGCGTCGAGGTCGCTCTTTTTCTTCTTTTAGGTTAGTTTTATGTTGTCCTACGCCTCGTATCCTCTCAAGAATTATTTAGAGCATTAAGGGTGCACTTTTTCCTTTTTTAGGTGACTTGATTGGAGAATCTTGGATGTTTAAGGTTTCTCTCTCGTGTTCATCCATAGTTTCTTTCTCTATTGTCTCTTCTGATCTCTCTTTTGTCACCATTGCATTTGATATGTCCGTATATGTTTTTTCTCATGTAGCAAAGATGATTTTTGTTAGTTTATTTATAATTGTGGTGACTCTTCAACAATAACCTCTTTATGCACGGGATGTCAACAATGCATTCTAAATTGATATTTCGTCTTTGCAAATTATTAACAACTTGGTAAATACTATTTTCACTAAGTCTTTGATTATATTAGTAGCAAGCTTGATACATACTATTTGTATGCAACAATTTGAGGAAGAGAGTTAAATATATTATTTCTATCTTTTTATCTATAGTTAGTTTATTATTATTTCTTAGGGTTAAATATGTTTTTAGTCCTTAAACTTTAGGGCGATTTTGGTTTTAGTCCTTCTTTCAAACTAAAGTACAATTTAGTCCTTCAACTTTAGAAAACTCTGGTTTTAGTCCTTTTTACCAAATTTTTTTAACTTTATTTATTGTTTCAAACGCGTTTTTCAGTTAACATTGAAGCAAAAATGTGTCAAACAGTGTAAACAATCCAAATATTATAATGAAACGCGTTTGAAACAGCAAATAAAGTTAAAAAAATTTGGTAAAAAGGACTAAAACCATAGTTTTCTAATGTTGAAGGACTAAATTATACCTTAGTTTGAAAGAGGGACTAAAATCAAAATCGCTCCAAAGTATAAGGACTAAAAACATATTTAACCCTATTTCTTATATGTATTTTAAGCTTAGTAAATACTTTTTTATTATAAATAGATGATTATATGTGAATTTAATACAAGATAAATTAATTATATATATAATTTTTACTTTATTCAATACCCATTACCTATCATCAAATTTTATAAATTTTATTTACGTGCAGAGGATAAGAATTGGATTTGAGGGGTCGATGAGAGCTGTTAATCAACTAATCCATCTCAGAAAATGAAAGGCATAGGTACATCCCAAATGGAGAAATGGAAATAAACATGTTATAATAAGCAAATGGATAGAGTTCGTTTCCAAGCTAAATACGCAACGCCAGCGGATGTAGTCGATAATGAGAAACAGAGCTGCATATATTTTTATCAAAGAATGTAGGTTGGTATGAAGGTAAATGGTCCTAAAAATATAAACATGCTCTTGCATTTGTTGATATGGTTTGACACATGTCACGGGCAGAGATGGTATACAAAAAGAAAAAAAAAGAGAACCGCAACTTGACTCAAACTCACAAACCCAACTTGAGGTTTCCCTTTTGCAAGTTGTGGTTTTCAAAGTACAAAAACAGACAGCCAGAAAATTCTGGCTAAGGCTTGCCCCACAAATTGATTGCTTCTACCAGCGCTGGCTATGAATCCGTATCGTATCCTCATCCACCAACGCCTAACACCCAACACCCAACCCCGTTTAACGTGAGACATGCTAATACCTGCCAGCTTCAACAACACAGCTCTCTTCAAGGAAGATGAAGAAGGACATCTTAGACATATTAGTCCTTTAATGTTGTGGAGTTTGCTAAAATTTCTTCGTTTGATTGGCATCGTTAGTCAATTGTGGTAGCAAGATTGAATTGTGAGCATACGTATGGATTATCTGACTGTCATTTGAACCGCACGTTGCGGCGAGTCTTTTCATCATGCCCCACAGCTTCTTGTTTCGGTACTTTAAACTCTTGATGTCTTAGAGAAACATGTGAGGGTCTTGCATTTGGATATTCCGTGTTTTTCGTGTGGTTTTAAGGATAAATACAATTATGTGTTCACATTAATTTTTAATCCAAATCATGCAAATAAAACTTGTGGACTAGTGGCTTTTCACCTAGCTATAAGATTGGTTGTCTGGGTTTAAGGGCAAAGTGGGAATCATTGGGTTTAAAGGGTGTGCTGAGTATTCCTTGTTCTCTCCAGAGATTAATTTATGGTTAAACTTGAGCAATTTTAATACCTTAGAAAAAGAAAGTTGTAAGAAATGTAATAAGGTGAGTGCATGTGTATGCATAGTGTTATCTATAGGAACTTACCAATAATTTCTTCATTTCTACAGGAGAGTGCCTCCTAGTGTGATGATGCTGTAAAGTGTGATCTATAAGATTTTAACTTTTCGTTGGAGGGAATCAATTTATTTACATCTGCGCTGGTTCTGGCTGTGTTTTTTTAGAATACAGTTGAAACAAAATTGTACCAATGCTGATACATGAATACACTTAGAAGATGGTGATGATGAAAGATAGTAATTGAAGAAGTGAATCGTTTTTGAAAATTTTGAAGAACCCTGCCAGAAAAATAAAAATGGGGTTGCCACAGCTGTGTTCAGGCTGCACGGCTGAGGAAGTGGCAGCATCTCTAGACACATTTGTGCAAACTATGCCAAGAGTAACCAGAAACAACTACAGGATGAACTTTTTGGCTTGTGAAGACCTGGGTAATGGCATGCACATTGATGTGCTTAAATCTGAACTTAAAAATGTTCCAGAGCTTTCAAAAGAATCACACATTTCAAGTATGTGTAAAGATGCTACGTTAAAGGCTGATCCCATAGAACAATTTGGCAGGTTATCTGTTAATGCTAGGGAAACTATGCAGAAACCTATACCTAGGACAGTAGGTTTTCAAATAAGAGCATCAACACCTCGTGTTAATGGTTATGATGGAAATGGATTTTCGTCAACTGCGTTTAAAGTCACCAGTGAGGCAACTGAAGCTTCTGAGTCCCAAGTCAGAAAGCGGTTATTGTCACCTTTGAACGGGATTCTGCTTACGGATCCTTTTAAAGGTGACACACTAGACATTGGTGGTGGTATTTATCAATTTCGCTCGGTTCGTGATGATAATTCTGTTGTTTCACATGAGTATACGAAGGTTGATATTGGAAACAACAATCGTATCCTCTCCAAGATCTGGTCTACATCTTGTTTTCAGAGATTTACTAAGTCATCTTGCAATGACTCTGATATGAACCATATTGTATATAGTAGTCATCACCATTCACATTGTGAACATGCAGAACCATGGTCTTATAAGCAGTTCAAACCATCTTCAGTACGTAATGTTTCCGCAGAGACAACTAAACCAACGTCTCAAACAGCTGCAATGTCTATACCCCAAAAAAATTTATCACCACCTCCCTTTCTTTTGTCTCCTCTGGGTAAAGAATCTTCTAAAAATAAAAATTTGGGGGGATACAAGAATATTGATATTATCTTGGATGATGACAATTTGACTTTTAAAAATGTTGAACAAATTGCTAGAACTTGTGAAGGCAGTTTATCTGCACTGGAGATACCAAGTAAATCAAGGCTGAATTCCAACAATATGCGGGAAAAGTCTGACCTGTTCACTGCTGATAACATAATAGATTTGAAAGAGTGTTGGACTCATCCTGGTAGCTTTCCTCCTCAGGATGCCAAATTATGTGGAACTGTGAGTAGACTGCCAGTTAGAAGGTCCCTAGTTGGTTCATTTGAGGAATCTTTGCTATCTGGTCGCCTACTATCTGGGAAAGTTTGTCAGGTTGGAATTTCTAATGAAGTTGGCACAATTTGTCTGCCCTTTCTGTTATTTTATATCAAATTGTTAGTGTTTTGTTTTTGCAGAAAATTGAAGGCTTTCTTGCCATGCTTAATGTAACTGGAGGCAATTTCTCACCTCAATCACAAAAAATACCATTTGCAGTAACCAGCGTCGATGGTGACAAGTACTTACTTTATTATTCATCAATAAATCTTTTAGGAAAGTTATTATCAAGCAAGGCTAGAGTTGCCAAATTTCAGAGAACCCTTAGCATGGGTGAATCACGATCTGAAAAGCCCCGCTTACGTATACCTATGAAAGGACGTATTCAACTGGTAAATCACTATTAGACCTTTGTAGTTTTTAACGAAATTCCTTCCCTTCTTTCTTTGAATTAATTACTTAATATTTTAAATGGAAATTCAGAGGTTGAGGACTTGGTGCATTACTTAATATTTTGATTACTCTATCATCTATTCCATATTTTTTATACTGTTATAAAACATGACATGTTAGCATTATATGATCATACCACTCATCAGTTAGATCTTTGAAGGTAAATACGATTTCTTATTTAGATATTAAAAGAAGTGACTACTTGACAGTGTGTAGAGGCAAGTGTGTTTGCTAGAAGTCTTTCTGTTTGTCACTAGTGCACCACAAATCTTGGATTGATGTTAAATTATATTCACATCTGATACATGATCAATTTGAAAGCTTTAGTATAAGCTGTATACGCCAAGAAACAGTGTGTGATAAAATAAATATGTTGTGCCTGCTGTCATCACTGATTTCAGAATGACAGTGACTTTGGCATTGTCAGGGCCACCTTGGTCTGTTTCTGGATGCATGAATAGTAGCTAATTGTCAGTATCATCTGCCATCTCAATTCATTGCCTAAATACTAACAACCAAACTAAATTCTTACTCTCGGCCATCTGGGTTTACTAAGCTAGGATCATATTTGCCAAAGGTAATGTGGCTTTGTTTAACATGAATTTCATAGCCATGGTTCTGTGTGGAAACAACTAGATTTAACGTGTGGAATTCTACATGGTTGTACCAAATTGTTTGTATGATTAGTAGCTAATTGTCAGTATCATCTGCCATCTCAATTCATTGCCTAAATACTAACAACCAAACTAAATTCTTACTCTCGGCCATCTGGGTTTACTAAGCTAGGATCATATTTGCCAAAGGTAATGTGGCTTTGTTTAACATGAATTTCATAGCCATGGTTCTGTGTGGAAACAACTAGATTTAACGTGTGGAATTCTACATGGTTGTACCAAATTGTTTGTAACAAACTGACTTACCCAAACGCAGGTTCTTAGCAATCCAGAGAGAACACCTATCCATACCTTCTTCTGCAATTATGATTTGAGTGACATGCCAGCTGGTACCAAGGTAGGATATATCACATTCAAAGTTATGTCTCCAGGAAGCCATCGATTTGCATGTTATTTAAAAAAAGAACAAAAAGCAGATTATTCATGTACTCTTACCCAACATCTTAAACTATTTGGTTCATGTATGGTATATCCTAGTCTCTGATCAAATGGTCTCCACTTCAATCCTTTCACTTTGTTTCCCTAATAAAGATTGAATATCAGGACGGATAACATTGTTGTGCATACTTTACGCCCAAATGACTCGTGTAAGAGTCATTATGTCAGGCTTTTTGGGAGAGTTGGTTCATGACAGTATTAATTATAATGAAAACGGTGAGGCAAATGATTGGATACAATGAGTTAAAAGGAGTATAATGGCCAATTGGATCAACTTGGTTTAAGGAGACTTCATTAAAACGGGACCTCAACATTAAAGACTTATGCTGGTTTGATCTCTATTCCAACAGCAGTTAATCAATGATTGCTTGATGTATAACAGAAAGTAATCGCATAAATTTTTCCATGTCCTCGCATATTGAATAGAGATGAGCAAGTTTTTATACGGACACTGAGTTAAATTAAATTCTACCTGCCCTTATCATGCCTTGAATGGTGTCTGCAAAACCCTTTTTTGGGCTTGGCACTCAGCCTGCTTTTGCTAAAGTAATTTGAACTATAAGTTGTATTTAAATATGTACAATATGGGAATATCATTTCTATCCCTTCCAATACACTGCTTATACCAAAACTCTTATAAATTCCATGTGTGATGAGCTTTTCTTGTATTCCTCTAAAGTAGACATTCTTGCGGCAAAAGGTGACTTTAACTGCGTCTGGATCGAAGTCCATGATGGGAAAGGAAAGCCAAAAAGATTATGATATTAGAGATGATGACAAGCCTCCGATGATCATGACCATCAGTCACGGAGATAAAGATCTTCTCACCTCAAAATGCGGAGAGTTTGATAGTTTTACATGTTCAAAGGCTGGTAAGGAAGAATTCTTTAGTTCAATCACATTCCTCACTGATGAAGACATTTTTTTTACTTGTTTCTTCCATGGTCCTTGACAATGCTATTAACACAGGCATTTTGCTTTATGCTCTTCACCTTCGCTTTATGTGCCCTTTTCCTAAAAGACGTTCAAGGTCTGTTCATAAGTGCAAATCTGACACTCTCTCTGCAGAAGTCAGGAATATTGTTGACATTGAACCTGAAAGAAGTTTCTACTTGTATGATGATATGAGGGTAGTGTTTCCTCATCGTCATTCAGATTCTGATGAGGGCAAGGTATGCAAATATGTATTTGATTGAAGTGGCTTAGTATGGAGGAGAATCATTGTACGCAACTTTACTCTTTCATATTTATAGAGACTATTTTGGACTCAAATCCAGATTAACTGCAACCGGGGCTGATTATTGTATTGTGTATAATGAAAGAAAAATACAATTCAAAGCTCAAACACTAAAAGACGAGCAAAATATTTAAATGACTCAAGAAAATTTCAAGCTTCACATTTACTTGATGAAGAAAGAAAGCCTAATTTTGACACAAATTTGACTTTTTTAGCATGATTGTAATTTATATGTATTGTAAACCGTTAATTGAACCTCTGATCTTGGATTAGAAACCTTGTTTATTTAATTATGTTTTGAGCTTGTGTTATAGCCTCGTAAAACTATATATCTAGTGATCAATTAGTTGCACAAGTGGCTTAGTATTTTGTCCTTATCTGATGACTAAGATATTGCTTTATAACTCTAATCATTGTTAGTGCTTAAGTACAAGGGTAGAGTTCAATTCAACTAGTCCATTAGGTGAGAAAATCTCAAGGTTTAAGTTGTTCATCCTACTCAACATGAGACTACTAACAATGTGCAACCTTAATGAATTGTTAAAGACTTGCAATGTCTTCACTATATGTATGTAATTTAACAGTCTTGAGCTTGAAGAACATCGCACTTTATTTTAATACGCTTTCAAACATTGTTAAGCATCAGTTATGGAAAGTTTGCCACGTACTTGATTCTCATTTCTCTGTCTCCTCTAATAATATTTTTGTGTGCAGTTGCACGTGGAATATCATTTCCCTTCTAATCCAAAATACTTCGACATCAGCTGCTGAAATGCCTCTGTCCCCCTCAATGGTTTTTGTATATATACAGTTGTTAATGTTGTACACATACAATTCATTTTTTCTATTTTGGATGCCATTTGCATCCATGTAACTAATAATATGTAAAATTTGTATTGTAGCTTTTCATATTTGATACATAGTACTATTTTCTTTGACCCTTAATGAGTGTGCTTATGTTCTCCTATTATCATTACATTCAGATGACACAATAGTAGGCTTGAGATGTGGCTAAAACTTTATGCTTAGGCAATAGTTAATATGGAAACAACTATTGGACAGGGAAGGAGTGGTTGATAACCTTGTGTTTCTTTCTCTGTTCAAAACCTTTCTATGCAAAATTAGTAAGAAGATAACAGTGGAATCTATCACTTGATTTAATAATGTGAGTTATTCTAAAGTGTCATTAGTATTATTACCATTATTGTCTTCCTCACTATTGATACCATCAATATCACATCGACATGATTATTTATTTATTTTTGTTAATGTTATCAATACATTATAACAGTACCATATATGACCAAATCGTCTTGGACAACATAGTGTGGCATCACATCACGTCTATCATGAGTTAATGACCTAAGACAAAATCACACTAGTAAGGACATCTCAACTAGAGCAAATGACGATCAAACAAATTAGAAAAATCCTAAATAATTGCCTAGATTGTCTATGTCTAACTAGGTAAAAACTCATTAAATCACTATAAATATCAATGTTTACAAAGTACATATTACATATTTATTCTAGCCTTTATTATTGTCTAACAACGCATACTTAAGCACCATAGTATCTTTGCAGGCATCTCCCATTTGAACTTTGAAGACATCAATTTTTGATACATCTCGAACTACCTAGATGTGTGGGAAAAGACATCTCAGATTGAAGGCTGAAGAATACTTGGAAGTTCTTCTTGTAATGTCTTTTTAGAGTGTATTTCGGCTCTGCAAGAATATTTGGCGTCCATCATGGATTGAAATATATTTTACGAAGAAAAAACTGATGGTATGTACTAAAAGCAAGTTGAACCATGAAAGGGAACTATGTAACAACTCGAATGAGATGGTGATATGGAAATACATGCCTAGAGAGCAAGGAAACTAAAACGTAAATAAGAAGAATCATACATGGAATTAAAAAACGCAAAATGAAAGAGAGAAAAGGAAAGAAAACTTAGGATATCGAAGTCATGCCACTTAGAAGGATACAAAATAAATGCAAGGAAGGATCGTCACTTGTTCTTCACAAGATAAGACCTAAAATTCAGATTAAGAGATAGATTTTATCTCAAAGAAGAAATGAAATTTATTGAAAATCACTCTTATTTTCATTCAATGAAAGTTGTGTGCTACAAAGGAGGCCTTAGGTTGCTTATATAGGTGTAGGAGAGGAAGTAGGTTGAGTAAACTAAGGGATGTGAGATTTGGAGACCTTATATATGAAAAATCACATCTAAGACAGGTGTTAGGTCCCACATCTCTCAATTCTACATCATCCTAAAGGTATATAAAGCTACCTAACTAGCCTAAAGATCAAAACTAAAGTTATACAAAGTGGTAACTTGCATTATAAGCAACTAAAGGAGGAAAACTTATTTATTCTTCTCTCTTTTAAGTCCAAACTATGTGAAGCCCCACATTGCTTGCACTTTAAAGAGGAGAAAGATATATAAGCTTCTTTACAACCAAACTAAGAGAAAGAAACTAGAAAGGCAAAATATAATCCTATGAAAACCTATGCTACTAAAGGCCAAAATACAAGCCATAAAACCTATTCAACTCCAAATAAGTAAAGGAGCAAACAAATGAGATGACTTTCTTTAGTCATTGTTCTTGTCATCCTTTTATTTTCTTCATCCTTTGCCTTATTTATGATCACATCAGATGGCCATGTTGTTGGAATTGCAAAGGGAGTTCATTGAGTTGAAGAAGTGAAATGCTAAGGAGATTGAAGCATTAAGGGAAAAGAATGCAGGAATAAAGAGAAAACTGGAAGAAATGAAGCACGAAAAAAGCCAACACAACACCAAGCCTTTGCAAAACACTAGTTCCTACCGTTGACCTATGCTTGAAACGGTGGAGAAAAGTGGTTATGGCATTTACCAACAAACAAGAGGTACCACTAAAACCTTCACAACCTTTACGGGAAGCCATATGCATCTATTTGTTAATGGGATGATGGAAAAGTTTTTTCCTAGTAACTAGAAATCCTTGACCATAGGCTGTTATGATGGTAGCTCAGATCCAAATGAGCATGTTTACATCTATGTCACACAACCCAACCTTACACCATTGGCGATGCCACTATGTGTAGAGTTTTCCCTACATCCCTCAAAGGCATCACCTTAAGTTGGCTTACCAGGCTTCCCTGATTTTCTATTGATTGTTTCAATATGGTGGTAGCTCATTGCAACACTCAATTTGCCACTAGTAGACCACACCATCTCACCTTTATAGCGTTTGTTAACATTGTTGGAAAACAGGTAGGCTTCGTTTTTACACCAAGAGGGGGGGGGGGGGTTGAATTGGTGATGTTTCAAAAACAAAATCTTTTCACAATCTTTTATCAAAAGTGCAAAACTTTTTAAACTTTCTTGAAATGCAAGTAATGAAATTTATATGCAGCGGAAAAACGTAGTTGACTGCGTGAAAAGTAAAGTCGACTGGAATTAAAGAGTGCAGGGATAGAGAAAATCAAATGCTGATTTTTATACTCGTTTGACCAACAATGCCTACATCCAGTGGCCTTCCAACCCAGGAAGCAAATGCACTATAATGGTTGCAGTTTTTTAAAAAAGGAATTTATAAAAGACCTCCACGTCAAAAATATAAATCTCCTCTCTAACCTAAAACCAAAATATAGCTGCAATAAAAAAAAAAAAAACAGACTTGTAGCAAGAATCCCCTCTTCTGCAATCTGAACACCACGTCGAACAATCCTCCACGTTAAACCCCTGTATCACAACAAGTCCAATTCCAGCAGTCTTCACAGGATGTCAAACCTTAAAGAGTGCAACAGTCTTCAAAGGATGTTGATGGTCTGTCGCGACCTATACAAATTTTATTGCATATGAGAAATGCAGTATAGCTAGGGAATGACTCCTAGGTCGTCCCTCAAGGACCAACTGCGGTTCGAGAATCAGGTCTAACACGAAGGGGGGGGGGTTGCGAAAGGTTTTGTGAATGCGGATGAACTAAATCAAAAGACGGATGCAAACAGAAATGTAAAACTGAAATGCGGACAAAAACATAAAAACGGAATCAAATACAGAATAAAAATGGTCGGTCATTAACTCAATTACTATGCTTCCAATCCCAGATTAAAGACAAGTACACACTACTGTAATCCAAATCCAACACGAATCAGTCAACTAAGCGAAGGCTAATTCGGTCTTCAAAATTGCAAACTAGGCGAATGCAATACACAAATCTAATCGTCATGCACCATACTGTCTAATCAACTAAGCGAAGATTAAACACTGAGTAGACAACTAAGCGTATACCTATTCGCAAGCACTTAACAGATTAAATATTGAGCAGAATTAGAGCATCAGTATGACAATTAAAGTGCAAGAATCTCATGGAAACAAAGTAATTTTATTAACAACCAACCCGACTAACCTTAGCTAACATGAAAATTAAATTACCACTACCAAAAATACTAGACAACATTAAAATAAAAGCTAAAAGTGCTTGAACCAATTTAAAGTGCAACGCTTCAACATAATCACTATGTGGCTGAAATTAAAGAAGCAAATTAAAAGTGTTGGAGCAATTGGAAGCAATGAGAATTAAAATTCTCTATCTAATGAATCAAATGTCGTGTAACTTTGAAGAGAAATGAGATGCCTAAGGTGCATTAATCAATTTGATGGCAGCAAGAAAATAGCACACGCATCTTCCTTGGAATACTTGAATGCAATAAATTAGTAAAAGAAATCATCCAATGCTATTAAAGGCAACACTTTAAAATAAAACCGAAATGCATAACAACTTTCAAGGCTAAATATATCATCACTTTCTAAAAGGAAAATATCAATGCTCTAAAGAAATCAAACCCCAGCATGTGCAGCTCCAAAAATTGAAAAATCGTGCTACTTATACCTGACTCAAGTGGTGGAAGATGAAAATGGTCTACCTGACTCAAATTCACTGCTTATACCTGCTTGGTCCTCCGAATCTTCATCAGTCTCCTCAAGTGCAAGAGTGGGGACATAAGAGGGTGGGAAAGTAGATGGCGCAGTAGTAGACTCATGACTCTGCTCCCCATCTCCTATGTGGATGGCATCATCATCATCTGGAAGCGGAACAACCTGAAATGGTGATTCCTCTGAAACATAAGACTGTTCCCTAGTGACCTGAGTGGCCGTCTGCACCATCTGGTTGCTCAATCTCTGAATTGACACTCTGGTCTCTTGCTGGAACTCCATGTTCTCTTGATGGAACTGAATGTTCTGAATCATCATCTGCTCCAATAACTCCTTCAATGTAGGCTCAGAAGTAAAAGGTTGAGGAGCTATTTGGGCAGGAGCATCATACTCCTGACTCTGGTATTGCTGGACTAGTGGAGGCATAGAAGTATTCTGAGATGGTTGATATTGCTGTGGAGCGTCATACCATACCAAGCTAGGGTCATTCCATCCAGGATCGTTGTTGCAACCATACTGAGTAGGGAAGAATTCATCCAAGAACATATGCTTAAGATCTTCCCAAGAAGTGATGGATCCAGGAGGAAGACAATACAACCAATCCCTTGCTGCTTCTTGTAATGAGTGTGGGAATGCCCTTAAGAACATGTGATCAACCGGGACATGAGGAGGTTTCATTGAAGAGCAAATGGTGTGGAACTCCTCCAAATGTTTATGTGGGCATTCACCTGTAAAACCATGAAACTTAGGCAGCAAGTGTATGTCTCCAGAAGGGAGAACGCAATGAACATCATCCTCGTTAAGTGAAGCTGGCTCCCTAGGACCACTCTCAAGAATAGGAGGATGATTCATATTGTTCTCAACATAAAAGTCAGCAGAATATGCATGAGAAGCAATATCAGAGTTAGATCCGGAAGGAGAATCATAATCATAGACACAGGTAGAAGAAGCAGTATTCACATAACCAAAATAGGTGCATTAATCAATTTAATGGCAGCAAGCAAATAGCACACGCATCTTCCTTGAAATACTTGAATGCAATCAATTAGTAAAAGAAATCATCCAATGCTATTAAAGGCAACACTTTAAAATAAAACTGAGATCCATGACAACTTTCAAGGCTAAATATATCATCACTTTCTAAAAGGAAAATATCAATGCTCTAAAGAAATCAAACCCCAGCATGTGCAGCTCCCAAAATTGAAAAACCGTGTTGCTTCCAGGAACGTGTACAAGCTAAACTAAACCCATGAACTGCACCATTTTCCCAGTTGGAATTTACGTGACCCCTTAGTTAATTCTATTCTCTTTTTCATTCCATAAAACAAGAAAATGTCACTTCATTCTCTAAGCGAATTGGTGCAGCGGATGTGCTTTCTTCCTAATCTAAATAAGCGTGAGTTTCTTCATTTGAAAACAACATTCCCAATATTAAAAAGTGGAGGTGGCAGTAGTAGCAACGTGTTCACCTTCCAAGCCGTGACACTACTCCCTCTACCAAGCAGCAGCAACGTTTATTTTTAATGAAAACTGAAGAAGAGTAAAAAAATGTGTAGCAGCTAGCCTCTTTCCATTCATCCAAAGTCTAAGAAAAATATAAACATGGTTCAAAGCTCCTAAGAAAAAGCGTTCAGCCTAATGTAATTTTCCAGCCGAGAAAAATTGCCCCTTCCAATGTGATGGCTGCCCTCCTCATCTCTAGGACCATGTGTCCACTTTTAAGGATAGGTGGGGTCCACCCTAAAGAAGAATAAAACCCTAGGGCATGTGTCCTACAATTTTTGGCCTCATATTTTTTTAACAATGGTCCAATGTGCAAAAGTTTGTCTAAAAAGTTTAAACAATTAAAATTACAATACAACTAAAATTTAAAATGTCCAATTTGAGAGTCTTGAATTTATTTGGTGTCGTCCAAATGTCCCAAATTGTGTTTCCAAAATTTTCCCTGAAAATAATAATGCAAATAATTAGCTCATAAAATTCAAATTAATTAAAATTAGAATTTCCAGTCAAATTAAGCATAATTAGGAAAAACGGGAAAATACCGGACAATTAAGCACAATTCCCTGATTAATTCTAGCACAATAAACTAAGTGAAATTAATAAAATATTGACTCATCAGATGCCAAGCCCGGAATGGTCAACCCAAAAGCACCTTCTTTGTGCAGTATTTGATTAGACAATGAGTGTGCGAGCTATCTCCCTTTAAATCTCCCTCAAGAAAGATCACCATCGTCTTCTTGGAGAATTCTTGGATCTGGTATCACAGAGAATTCAATCTGAAACAAGAATGGAAATGTTAGTTCCTCAAAAGTCTCTGAACAATTCGCATTCAACAAATTTATAGTTTTCTGTCTATCAGATTGTTTCTCAGTCGAATATGTTACTAATTCAGTCGACTGTATTATTACAGTTATAACAGACAGTCAACACAGTAGCCTATGATCAACAAATAACAGAACTCATTTAATACAGTTGACTGAGTCATTAATGCTCAACTAACTTTTAAAAATATAGTCGTTGAAGCGCAAGAGCATAACAAAATTTCAAAACAAACAACAGATACAATCGAATATGTAAAATCCAATGTCGACTAACACATGTAAAAACACTCTGAAATTCTTTTCCACTCAAAACATCACAGAGCACTGATTCTCAAAAGATTTTAGCATAGTCGAATCCATTAATAATGTAGTCGACTGTACTATAACTTTGTCACACAATTATAAGTTCATGAAAGTGCTCGTGGTTTTTCACTTTAAAAAATGTGCAGTAAAACATATGTAATAAAGCATTTCATATTGCACATAAGCCTGTTCCACAAATATATCAAACAATCAACACAGAAACATATAACACAGTACATCAAACATGTTAAGCAGATATAACAATCAATTCAACATAAGAACATGTAATGCAACAACATGTGTACTATTATTAAGCAATGTGTTGTCATCATAAAAAACTAGAGTGATATAGAGTTTGTGTTGTCAACAATCTCTACAATCTCGCCCTTTTTTGATGATGCAAAACCATGATTAATAACCAACCATGTTTGCATAGTTCAATACAAAACAGAGTAATAACATATAGCAAAAAAATTTTTAACACAATTCAATTACTCTGCATTTAAACCAGTAGCAACACAATATCAAGCAAATGATGTATGAGACTGATGGAGGTCGCACCCCATGCAAAATTTAAGGAGCATAAAAGAATGTAGTATATACTAGGAAGTGACTCTTAGGTCGTCTCTCAAGGACCAAATATGGTTCGAGAATTAGGTTAGACACGAAGTGGGGGGGGGTTGTGAAAATTTTGTGGTAAATTCGGATAAATAACATTGAAACACAGATGGAAACAGAAATGTAAAAACAGAATCAAACACAGATCTAAAAACGGTTTCAAAAACAGAATTAAAACGGTTGGTCATTAACTTAATTACAATGCTTCCTATCACAGATTAACAAAATAAAGCCAACTCAAACCTCTAATCCAACACAATTAATCAACTAAGCGCAGGCTAATTATGTTTTCATAAAAGCGGACTAAGTGAACGCAATGTTAACATAAAATATAATTTACACCATACAGTTTCATCAACTAAGAGAAGACTCAACACCAATTGGGCAACTAAGTGTATACCCAATTGTAATTGCAAATACAAATTTGATATTAACCAAGTGAGAGTGGCAATCACACATACAGTTCAAAAATCTCAAAGAAGCAATGCAATATCGCTAATGACCAACACAATTAATTTAAGCTATCATGATAATTAAATTATCTCTACCACAAATATAAGACAACATTAAGACAAAATAAAATAAAATACTAGACCCCAATAATGCAACGAACAAATATCTAGCACAGTTAAAATTACTAAAATGCAACACTAAATTAAAAAGATGAAAACAACCCAACCTACTATGTAAACTAATTTAAAGCAAAAGAAATAAACAAACATATTTTTTTTCCTACCATTCACGTGACCAAATTTATCTACTAAATGAATTGAAATTGTAAATGGCCTAAAACACTCTTGACCATGACACATGCTGCACTAAAAGAAATTAACATGCTTCTCCAAAAATCAAATAACCTAGTTGCTAATTCCAAATGAGAACCATTGTTACTGCAACTTTATTTCCAATTGAAATCAAATCTTCCATCAATGCATGACATGGTAACAACAGCACACCCCTCCTCCCAAGAATTAAAACAACGTACTGCTTCCTCCAAGCTAGGCCGTGACATGTGCTACACAATTGCTTTCTTCAATTGAAAACCAAAATAAGAAAAAAAAAAACTTGTTGAACATCACCGTTGGACACACCTTACTCTATGCAATGAATGGAATTTTTTTATCTCAAAATCAAGCACCGTACATCTTCCAACTATTTCCAACCTCAAAGAAATGAAAGCACAAGGAATCAAGGGACCCCACAACCATGTTCATTCCTAGAAAAACCGTGAGTGAGTGACGTTGTTGCAGCTTGCTCCAAAGCAAAAGTAAAATCAATGAAAGGAATTGAATGCTACCACCGTCTCATCTCCTAGACTTCCTACCTAATTCTACTTTTCATTTAATCAAGTGCTAAAGAAAGGCTACACCTTTGCAGCAGAAATGTAAACTACTCCTAGCAATTGAAAATGTTTCTTCTAAATTGAAAGCAAGGCATCACCGTAACATGTGGAATCAAAAGAAGTAAAGGAAAAAAACATAAAGGAAGAGCGAATGTGTTTCTTTTCATTCATCCAATACCCAATATCTCAAACATTGTTCAAGGCTTCCTAAAAAAAACGTAACAGCACACTGAAAATGGTCTCTGAGAGTGTGCCCAAACGTTCCAGCAGAAAAGAATATATTCCTTGAAAGTGGCGGCTGGATCCTAGGTAGGCACTGTGAGGTGTCAAAATTGTGAGGGTGGGGTCCACCCTAAAAAAAATAAAACCCTAGGCCATGTGTCCTACAATTTTGGGCTTTCATATTTTTGCCAACAATGGCCCAAATGTGCACAAGTTTAATTAAAAATATTTTATACTACTAAGTTATAATATAATTAAATTTGAAATGTCCAAGTAGAGAGTCTTTAATGTTACCAATAAGGAGTATTAGTAAATCTTGAAGACTTTTGTTTTGATGATGCTGCAAGAAGATTTAGTTGAAGAAGAGTTTAAGTTTATTTAAAAGCAATTTGTAGAACTTAAATGTAGTAGGAAAGCTTTTCAAACGTTGTAAAAATTACATTTTGAACTGCAATAATCGATTATCATGAAGCAATAATCGATTATCACAAGTCATTCAGGAATAATCGATTATCACTTTTTGAAAAACCTATAACGGACTTGAATAATCGATTATCACTTACAATAATATATTATTCGTGGCAGTTGGGACCTGACCTTTGGCATTCAGTGCAATTGGCTATATATTTGGCTTCTGTAAATTTCAGAGGCAACGTTTTTGAACTGATAGCTAAGTAGAACACTGTTTGTCAGAGGAAGTTCTTAGAAGCTTTGTTCAAAGTTCCCTTGCTTGGTCTCGTGAATAGGAGAAGCTCACGAATCGTTGGTCGATTGCTGGAGCGGTTCTCTTCGAGTTGGCTGAGTGTTCTTCTTCCGGTTCGTTTGTCGAAGGAAGGTTTATTTATCTGTCTTTCATTCACTATAATTGTAATCTAAGAAACATCTTTTTAGTGGAACTGTTAATCACTTTTTACTTGTGTGATTTTTCTATTCCCTGCACTTGTTACTTTTGTCTGCACACAAACTGTTCGATAAATTTTCTGAAAGAAAATTGTTTTGCGAAAAAGGACCAACTTCTTTTTAAAAGTGACCGAACACGCTTATACGCTACTCTTAGTTTTATTCCGCTGCGTTATACTCTTCGAACCATACCCCCCGCTGGTAACAACATTTAATTTATTTCCCTCCTTTCTAATGCTCCAAAATATGTCTCCAAAATTTTCCCTGCAATTAAAAATGCAAATAATTAGCTCAAAAAATTCAAATTAATTAAAATTAGAATTTCTGGTCAAATTAAGCACAATTAGGCACACTTAGTGAAATCAATAAAATATTGACTCATCAAAATAGACCACACTTAGTCTTTTGCACTCTTGGGCAAAATCAAGTCGCAAAACAGGGAACAGATCTGATGACATCAGGAAGTGACACAGACTCAGCAGACAGAAGACAAAGACTAACAAGGACAGAAACAAACAAAATTACAATCCTCAAGAACTTTGGACAAGGAAAAGAAGTAGACAGTATCCCACACAGAGTGAAGGAAAGCAGATACTCATGAAATCATCCAAGCAATTCAAAGCATGACAAAATGATCAATCAGTTCAAGAGGTGAATCAAAAGTAACAGAGCCTCACAGATGTGCACTATCAATGTTTCTCTCAAGTGTCTAGGGTAAACAAATTCAACTCAATGCACTCAAGAAAACAAGCAACAAACAGTCTTGGCAGGTCTTTAATATCAACACTCAAAACATATGCATGTTCAAATCAAAAGGTCTTTTATGGATGCAATGGGGCGAAGGACAAGGGAGGATAAATATGGATGAGAAGCTACAAACCAAAAGAATTAGAGGAGCAATGGGGAACAAGTGTAAACACAGTCAAACATACCCAAAACCTTTAATTCAACCCTCTTCTTGACTCCATTATTCACACACCTTTTTTTATTATTTTTCTCATTTTTCTGTATTTTTTCTCCATCTTGTCTCTTTTCTTTTTCTCTCTAACTAGGACGCAACTCTAAGAAACAAGATACACAACATATTTACAAAAACAGAAGCAAGAAGAGGAAACAACTAACCAATTCTCTGAATCTCCCAGGAGACCACACTTATTCCCAAAACAATTCCAAAGCTCCAAAATTCCCTAAGGTTAAGGTAATCATGGTTTTTCACTTAGGGCTAGTGTATTAGCTTCAAAACAAAGAAATGGGGAAAGCATAGGCTCAAAGGGGCTATCAAAGGATCAAAACAGGGTAGGCTCATTTGGCTAAAGAGGGTCACCAACAAAACTGCCTTTATCACTTTCAAACATGCATATCAATCAAGAATCATTAAAAAGAGTCAAGCCAAGGTAAATGTGCAAGCAATCAAGAGACATATCACACACAAGAAAGAAATTGGCTCAAATTTCACACAGGGTAATTGTCACAATCAAATCAACCTCTCAAACATCATAATCATCTTCCAAGCAGAGATTGTCACAATCAAATCAACCTCTCAAACATCATAATCATCTTCCAAGCAGAGAAAAGCAAGGATTTCAAGCTAATCAGAGTATCAATGAAGTGAAGGAAAAACTGACAACCTAAACAAAGTCCAGAAATTAAGAGAAACATGCAAAACTGTACACAACACACAACAAAAACTACCTAGAAAACGAAAAATTTAACGCAGAAAACATAACTAACAAAGAAAAATTCATAATCTCCCCCAATAGACCACACTTAAACTACACAGTGTCCTCAATGTGTCACAATCATCAAATCAGAAATCAGAACAGTCTACAGATCATGGACAAGTGCAATAAAAGCGGGAAAGGGAGGAGAAGGGAAAAGAAAGCTCCCCTGATCATGGTTGCAGTTGCCAATTTTGGACTTTCAGGGAGATCTCTTCCACCACAGGATTCAGCAAGGAAGCCTTGAGGAGGAACTACTTCAGTCTCCAAATTTGATCAAGCAGGGAGATGTCCTCCACAACTGGATCTAAGAAGCAGTGATTGTAGATGAGCAGGTTCAGTTGATGCCTATTAATCTTCAAATTGTTGGAACCTTTGTCTTCCACCATGGGTGTGTGTTGGTCAAATTCATATGTACCTCCTGCAACATGGTTAGTGCAATATGGTTCCAAAGAAATAACATGCAGGGGTATAACACCCAATCTTAGTGTAAGAGGCTAAACCTCAGTTATACTCTCAGAACATGAATCAAGTTAAAATTTAGAAGAAATATCAACAATAGACTCAGATTCATGTTCAGTGCATGGAGAACAAACATTCAGACAAGATGGCAAAAGATGTTTCTCATCATGTAGAGAGGGAGAACTAAAAGCATGCTCATCAGCAATACCATCATCAGCATACCCATCATCAGCATAATCATTAACAACAAAATCTATCTCAGGTATGTTTACCTCCACTTCCCTAGATGTGGCTAAAGTGGTGGAAGGTGAAAGTGATCTACCTATCTCAAAAGTGGTGCTCCTATCTGCCTGTTCCTCAACATTTTCATCAGATTCAAAGTTAGTATCACCAATTATAAAGGTGGAAGCTGGTTGTATCATAGAATTGATCTCAACACAAATAGAGCTAGAACCAGCTTCACAACTACATTTAAAATTTTTAGAAAACTGTGAAAGATCAAAATTTAATTCTAAGTCTAAAGCATCTTCAGTTTTCATAGTTTCTATATCAAAATCATCACAAACACGTGAATCTGCAGCAGAATCAAGAATATTTGAATTCATAAACAGCTCAGGCAAAGCAAGTGGAATTTCAAGTTTAGAGAAAACTTGTGCTGATTCATGACTCATCTCACCAATAACAGCGGACTGAGCAACTGCATCCTCAAGTGCAAGAGGGAAGGCATAAGAGGGTGGGGAAGTAGATGGCGTAGTAGTAAGCTCATGACTATGCTCCCCATCTCCTATGTGGATGGCACTGACATCATGTGGAAGCTGAACAATCTGGAATGATGGTTCCTCTGAAACTTGAGACTGTTCCTCGGTGAGTTGAGTAGCCATCTGCCCCATCTGATCAGTCAAACTCTGAATGGATGCTCTAGTCTCTTGTATGAACTCAATGTTCTGCATGGTCATCTGCCTCAGTAACTCCTTCAATGTAGGCTCAGAAGTAGTGGAAGGATGAGGAATTGCTTGGGTAGGCTGATAGGACTGCAACTGCTGTGGTTCTTGGACTAGGGAAGGCATACAAGCATTCTGGAATGGTCGTTCTTTATATTGATGCTGAGTAGGGCATAATCTTTCCAAAAACAGATGCTTAAGATCTTTCCAATTGGTTTTGAATTCTGGAGGAAGACAATACAGCCAATACCTTGCTGCTTCGTGTAATGAGTACTCAAATGCCCTTAAGAACATGTCCTCATTCGGGATATCTGGAGGTTTCATTGAAGAGCATATGGTGTAGAACTCCTCCAAATGTCTATATGGGCATTCACCTACAAAACCATGAAACCTAGGCAGCAAATGTATCAGTCCAGTGTTGAAAACACAACGAATATCCTCCTCATTAAGTGGAACCGACTCCCTAGGAGGACTCTCATGTGATGGAGGAGGAACCTTACTGTTCTCAACATGGAATTTAACAGGAGGATCATAATCATAGGCATAGGCAGAAGAAACAGTATCCACATAACCAAAATAGGTAGACATGGGAAAGAAGGGGGAAAAGAAGAATGCAATGAAAATATGTAACTAAAGCTACCTAAATGCATCACACAATGACGAACACACAAAACAACACATCACACTCACAACACAAGACAAAACACAACACACACTAACACAACAAAAAGACCTAAAACCGAACCGTTGGTCCCCAGCAATGGCGCCAAAATTTTGATGGAGGTCGCACCCCATGCAAAATTTAATGAGCATAAAAGAATGTAGTATAGACAGGAAGTGACTCCTAGGTCGTCTCTCAAGGACCAAATGTTGTTCGAGAATTAGGTCAGACATGAAGTGGGGGGGGGGGGGTTGTGAAAATTTTTTGGTAAATGCGGATAAATAACATTGAAGCACAGATGCAAACAGAAATGTAAAAACAGAATCAAACACAAATCTAAAAACGGTTTCAAAAACATAATTAAAACGATTGGTCATTAACTTAATTACAATGCTTCCTATCACAGATCAACAAAATAAAGCCAACTCAAACGTCTAATCCACTACAAGAAAATTGCAAATTACATACGGATTATTATATACAGATATTGATCCGTATATAACAGAGATATTATATACAGATGTTATATACGGATCTGGAAAATAGGCTTACATACGGAAATATCCATATATATGTGCGGGAAATGTTATATACAGATTATCCGTATATAATATCGGTGTGTAATGTTGGGGCGTGTTGGCGGGGTCTTGGCGAAGGATAGGTCCGTATGTAACACCGTATGTAAGTGGAAAAATAAAAGTTAATGAATAATTTAAAAATAAAAGCTAATATTATAATTCTGGTTAAAAGACTCTTCTCTCAATTTTCTCAGTCCCTCCCTCAAGCTAACTTTGGATACCTTCTCGAGCCCTAGACTATTTCTCGCCTCTTTCTTGACCCCGCTCATTCTCACTTACTGCCACCATCATTCTCACTCACTACAACCATTATTCTAGAGGCTTCTGCTCTTTCGTCGACCATTCTTCTCGTTCTTGTGTTGTAAACGTCGTTCTTGTGTTGTCACCCTCGTCGAGCCTTCTTCTCCTTCGCCGACCGTTGTTGTCTATGGTACTATTGTCCTCCGTCATTGGAACCGTAGCTGTCATTTTCCATGAGTGGAACCGGAGTTGTGCCCCTACCGGAACCCTAGTTGTGTGGTAGTGGAACCCCAGTTGTTGCGGAGTTCTTGAATTGGTAAGTCATGTTAATTAATTGCTAAAAACGTTAATTTCGGAAACCCTAATCTCAATCTTTTTGACTTCCATACATGTCCTTAAGTGGTTGATCAGTCTGGGATATCTCATTGGGAAAGCTTAAGTGTTGTAAAGTCAAGCAAAGGATGAATTGAAGCAAGGTATGTTTACTGGTGACTTTTCCCCTATCTTGTTTTGTTTGTTCCATATGGTGCGGTTGTCTTGTGTATGGTGTGATTTTTTAGGTCTCCACTAACATATGTTCAGTAATATGTGCTTTTTGCAGAACTGTGGTTATTTATTGTATTTTATTCGGTATGTTGTGATTATGTTATAATGTTCTTCATGATTAGAAATGGTTATATTTGATTTGGTACTCTAAAGGATTTATAAGCGGTTTGAGTTTTCCTTGTAAAGATGTCTTTTCCAGAGTTAAGAGAGTTTTCCAATGAACACTTAATTACAACACTCTTCAACTGCATGAGTTCTACACATATCTATTTTTAGTATTAACCGAAAATAACGAACAACTATATTTGTTACCAATCCTATGTTTTTGCATACCTTTCTGCCACATAAAAAACTATAATATAAAGCAAAAACCTATGATTTGATGCTAGAAGATTAATATTTTATCCGATTGCATGGTTTTCTTCCAGATTGCACATTTTGTGTTTGGAATTTATCTGATGGAAGCTTAGTACACTCATTGACTGGGCATACTGAATCTGTAAGTGTTCATTTGTTGGTTTTGTTTTGTCTTCTTACTTTGATTTGATATAATTTTCTTCTTTTGTAAATATAATGTATGATGTCAGACTCTGGCTTTTTATGTGATATGTAACTGAAGCATCTTATCTGATGGCAAGTGTTGTGTTTCAAATTATGTTTCAAAAGTTCCTTAGGATTTAGAGTATAATTTCATTAATGTTTCAAATGATTGATGTTTTGATTTATGATTACCTCTAGAAGTATTTGTTTTCTACTACTTTGGATACAAACATAAACTTCTTTGTTACTGTTAGGATGTGTGCACCTCTGGAAGAGATTTATTGACATATGTTGTGAATTTCATGTTTATCCAGCCTCTTAATACCTAAGTTAGTTATTAAGCTATTGTTAGTTCATAGCGTTTGGTAGTTGTCCATAAATAAGGTAGGTTGTTCTATTCTGTGCAGTTGAATCTAGATCAAAATGTAATTACAGAAGTTCATTGCACATGTTCTTTGACCACCCATGTGTCCTCTTTCTCTTAAACCTTCCCATTTTGTTTTGTCCACTCTTCCCGTCCTCTTTCTATTTCTTTCTATTTCTTGGTACCCCTCTTTGTTTCTCTGATGTAGCTCACCCAAATTCCATATCACAATGGTAATAAACAAAGTTAAATCCGACTTGAAAGGTGGGTTAGTATGTGTGTATGCGATTTGGAGCCAAAGGTTAGACACATAGTGGTGATTGAAAGATTTAATGCCTTTGTATGATAGTTGTAAGAGTTTTTGTTTATCTTCATTTAGGAAGGTATTATGTGACTACTCTGGAGATTTTATACTTTGGAAAAATAAAACCAACTACCTTAGGTAACCAATGCTAAAATAACAAAGAATAAGTATCAATCAATTTGAAATTTAAAATGTATAACAATAAGAAACAAATACTCCTATGGGAATCAAATTATACTCTGATTCTATGACTACTATAATGTGTCCTTTCTAAAGGATGTGCTTGTGTTCATTCTTGTTATGCTTTGATGTCTCATGATGAAGGTTGAAAAACAGTTATTTTCATATGTCATTTTAGACCTAATTACGCCCTTTACTACTTGGAATGAGCTTAGAATTAAGCAAAACTCAATAAATGAGTTTGTAGAGAGTCAAAAGCTGTTTTTAGCGTTATTACGCCTGTTTTGCATTGTTTTGTAGATATTTTGAGGAAATGAAGAATGGAGATGAAGATAAAGGTCGTAGACTCAAGAAAAGAGAAGAAAATTGAAGATTTGAAGAGTCGATGCACCGCCCGACGGCAACTTACACCGCTGGGCGGTCCAGGACGAGGAGTAGACACTGGCATTGGCACTGGGCGGTTTTGAGGGAAACCGCCGAGCGGTGACCCTTGCCGCCGGGCGGTTCTGAGGCTTATGGGAAACCGCCGGGCAGCACACTTGAACCGCCGGGCGGTGGTCCGCTGGGCTTGGGCCTGTTTTCTGTTGCACTCCTCACCTATAAATACCCCTATTTTGAGTTCAGAGTCATTCTTTTGACGGGGGAGAACGGCCAGACCTAATTTTGCTCTCTGGACAAGATCTCTTGGATGCTTAGGCTCCTTTTCATCTTTTCTAGGGTTTGCTTTTCCATTCTTCTCCCATTTTTCATCTAGTTTCACCATGTCTATGGTGAACTAAACCCTATT
>NW_014543121.1:446459-464468 GCF_000741045.1 Vigna radiata var. radiata | reverse complement strand
GAAACTCTTGATTATTTACATGGTTTCCATATGTTTGATTGTTAATTGTTGGGTTCTCATCTGTGCTTAAGGCCTTTATCGTTTAACTCATTCGGTAACTGTTGTTTGTCTTTATTGATACGGGGACGTACAGTAATGTCATGAACTGGTGAGTAATTTCTTGATTTTTTAATACCACCTAGGGATAGGGGTAGGATGATCAATTGCGTTAACTTGTGCTCTATAATGCTGTATTAATTGCTAGGGGAGGCTAGGGATAGCAAGCCAGTAGTTAATATTAGGCTCTTTTCGCCGAGGGATCGGGTTAAGGGTAGGCTAAGAAAGTCGCATGACAATTAATGAATCAAACTAATATTCAAGAGGAGTAGATAAGAGAGAGCGGATTAGATGAAATTGTAAACCCCCAACAACATCCATTCTTCCATTGTTTTCTTTTGTCAATTGAATCAACCTTTCAAGTTAATATTTTTGTTCCCATATCAAATTAATTATTTTTATTTTCAAGTCTTATTATTTTAATTCACGTGAACGAGAAAGCCTTTCGAGTCTCTTGGGAAGAACGATATTGGGTTTTACCAATTATATTACTTGAACGATTTGGTACGCTTGCCAATCCGTTAACAAGTTTTTGGCGCCGTTGCCGGGGACTCGAGGTTTATTTTTCTAGTAGTGTGGATTAATTGAATTTGACTTGGTTGTAATTATTTTTGTTTAAATGCGTTTTATTTTATTTTTCTATAAAAGTGCTTTTAGGGTGTGTTTCTTGTGTATGCAGGAAACAATACATACTAGAAGCAGGAAAAACCAGCAACCTCTTTTAGAAGGTTTACCATATGGGAGAAGAAGGAGACATCCTTCACGTGAAAGATCTCTTTCTCCCGAAGCAATTTCACAGTCTTCACTTGAGATTCCTTTTTCTGATTTGGAGGAGATGGCCAATCAACCACCTCCTAGACGTACACTAGGGGACGCAGCTAATACCGTAGGCCCCTTGAACTTCAACAGCATTGCAGTTCTAGCTGACAACACAACCAGCATGGTGATGAGTTCGACGCTCATCCAGTTAGTCCAGAACAACCAATTCCATGGGTTGTCAAATGAAAATCCTTACAAGCATTTGACAATCTTTGGTGAGATTTGCAACACAGTGAAGATAACTGGAGTGACAGATGATAGAGTCAGGCTTAGTTTGTTTCCCTTCTCGCTTGGAGGAAACGCAAAGGATTGGTTGAATTCTTTTCCTGAAGGAACGTTCAGGACTTGGGAAGCGGTGGTCCAACAATTTGTTACTAAATTCTTCCTAATTCCAAAAATTAATCAAGGGAAGCTGAAGATCTATTCGTTCAAACAAGGGATGGAGGAAACTCTCGGGCAAGCATGAGATAAATTCAAAGGTTTGTTGAGGGCGACCCCAGTTCATGGGTTTGATAAAACTTCATACTTGCTTGCGTTCCTTGGAGGTTTGCGCGCTCATTCCAAAATGATGTTAGATGCCTCAGCTGGAGGCAGTATCAATAGAAAAACAAAAGATGAGGCGTATGACTTGATTGAAGAGATGACCTTAAACGAAGTGTTGCAGAGTGAGAGGGGCACGCAAAAAGGAGGACTCTTGCATCTTCCTACTGAAGACGCTGCAGCTGCACAGAATCACTTTCTGAGCCAAAAATTGGACAAGTTGACAACAACTTTGTGATTCATGCGGTGGTGACGATATCAATGGTCAATGTGCTTTCACTGAGGAGATGCAGTAGGATGTGAATTATATGGGAGCCCAATTTCAATACAAGCAAGGGAATTTCAACCAAGGTAATTCTAACCAAGGTTGGAAAAATCATCCAAGTATTGGGGAGAGCCAGAATACTTCTTCTGGACAAGGAGGAAACTTCCGGCAGCAACAACCGTCACCTCTGTGGCAGCAAGTGAGTAATTTGACTGAGTCTGTCAGGACCTTAAGTAATCGATTTGATGACTTCTTCAAAAGGTATGAGCAGTAGGTAAATAGCAATCAGGCCAGTTTTAAATCACTAGAGTCACAGATTGGGTAGTTGGCAACAAAAATAGAAATTACGGAGAAAAATCAGTTTAGGGCCAGCACTGAGGATAACCCTAAGAGGGAATGCAAGATTATTACGAGCCAGGATGGTTGGGAAGCAGACTGTGAACCGTTCCATGTGGTGAACAGTGAAGAGGAGGAGATGTTGATGGTTGAATTCTTTGAACCCATGAGCGGTGAAGATGAAGAAGATGAAAATTTTAATGAAGAAGAGATTGGTGGAGGAAAATAGGAAATAGGAACTAGTTGCAATCATAATGGGGGATTTAGAGAGATTTTCAATCGGATGACTGTGGTACCTTTAGGAAATCAGCAGCTCCCTCCCTATTCAGAAAGAATCAAAATCAACATGATGATGAAATTGAGCTTACTGATGAAGAAGAGGATCTTGTTGAGATTGAGCTGACTGATGAAGAAGAGGATCTTGCTGTTCAACCACAAAAGAGTAATTATCCTCCTAAGGCTAAAGATCCAGGGTGCTTAACACTGTCATGTTCTCTGAATGATTTGGATGTGGAAGCTATGATATATTCTGGATCTAGTATCAATTTAATACCCACGAAACTTTTGAAGGAAATCAGTGGGCTTGTGTTGAAACCATCTGACTTGACTATAGCAATGGCAGATGGTTCTATGAAAGTGCCAGTGGGAATGGTGGAGAATGTTGTTGTGCGAGCAGACCGGCTTGAGTTCGTAGCAGATTACATTGTCATGGATGTTAAAACGGAGGAAGAGTATCCTGTAATTTTGGGGCGACCCTTCATGGCCACATCAAAGATGCTTATTGATGTTCATGAGGGAAGGATAATGATGAGGGATTTGAATTATCTATGTCCTTATATTGGCCGTGAAGGGGATGAGATCAAAACAGTAAAAAGAAACACATTTGAAAAGCCAGAGATGAACGAAGAACAAGAAGAGAGCATAGCAGGTACTGATTATTATGACAACTATTGTGTTTTGCAGGTGCTTGAGGATAAAAGGAGAAAAACCATTCACCCAGAATCAAAAGAAGATCCAATTCAACTGGGGAGCAAAGTGAGATTTAAGAAAAAGGAATGGATAGTAAAGGAGCTGAAGGAAAAAGGAATGGTGGAAATTCAAAGACCATATTCTACAGTGATAAAGAAGGTGGACCGAAGAAAAGTGAGCCGGTGGGAGGATGAAGATCCCAATGTGAAGAAGAGCTGAACTTGTTGGAAATCAATTTTTGTATTTTTAAGAACAATTTTCATTTTCAGTTATTTGCATTTTTTTTATTTTCCATTGGAACATGTACTTCTTGAATTTTCTGAACAATTCTTGGGTAGCATCTACTGAGGGATGCTAAATTTTTGGTATACACTGAAGGATATCCGGAAGGTACACCTACTGATGGGTGGTGGAAGGAAGTGCACTTACGAACAAGTGCTAACCAGGTTTGGGTCAGGCTCGTGACGTTAAACAAGCGCTACTAGGAGGCAACCTAGATTTCTTCTTACACTTTTGCATTTTAAATTCCTAGAATAGGTTGAATTTTATTTTTAGTGTGTATCCTTGGCTTGAATACTTTTTTCTGAAAATGTTTGACTGACTGATGTGCATGATGGAGCTATTTGATGATTATTTGATGTGGATGAGAATTAAGTTGCAATGCATGTTGATATTTTGTGAAATAGATGTGTGATGAATTATGATTGTGGTTATGATGCTAAGCATGGTGTATGAACGAATTTTGTGTGAGAAAGCATGTGTGTGAGATTTTGAGCCCCAGAGTTTTTATTGTTGTATGTTTTGTTCACAGGAAAACATGAATGATATTGCCTTAATCTTGATGATTGATTGAATTGCATGTAATTGCCATATGATCAAGGCCATTTTTGAGAACCCTTCTCTAGCCAAATTTTCACCCAAGATGCTTGAAATTTTATATCCTTTTTTAACCTTAGCCTTAAACAGGATGTGAACCATTGTCTTGAAATTCTTTACCTTGAGTTGGGATGAGCTAAATTGTATGTGATGAAAAGGTTCAAGTTTGGGGTTGTATTGAGGAAAATTGAGGAAAGCAAATGAAAAGCATTGAGCTCAAATGTTGTGCAAAGAAAAATTCATGAGAAAAAGAAAAGCATGACGAGGAGCTCAATGAAAATGAAAAAGGGAAAAAGTTGGGAATAAGTGAGATTGGTGAGGAAGAGAGTTGTGCTTAAATTGTTGAATATTTTGAAAGCTCTCTTAATTCAAGGACTTTGTATTCCGAAGAAACCAATTTTTCTTGTTAGCCCAACCTCATTACAAACCTTGAAAAAGTCCTTTTGATGGCATTTGCATGTAAAGATGTTGATTGTTTGAGATGAATGACAATTTTGATTCATATGACTTGTGAACAATAGAGAGTTGGAGTGTCACCTTAAACACTTGAGTGATTGAGTGAAACACTTGCTTGGTATGAACTGTTAATTTTCATGAGTACATTTTTGCTTAGTGGATTTGTCATTCATAAGGTGTAACATCTGTTGCACAATCTCTGGATTGAAAGCATGCATGCATCTTGTTTTGGATTTCATTGAGGATATTGAATTGAGTAGTTTTGTCATGTACTTTTGGAATTTTAAAACATTGGATGGAATAGTAGAAAGCCAAGTGTTATTTTGCTTTGTGTGTTGTTTTGTTTGCTTGAGGAAAAACAAAGTTCTAAGTTTGGGGTGTTGATGAAGGTTGAAAAATAGTTATTTTCATACCTCATTTTAGACCTAATTACGCCCTTTACTACTTGGAATGAGCTTAGAATCAACCAAAACTCAATAATGAGTCTGTAGAGAGTCAAAAGCTATTTTTAGCGTTATTACACCTGTTTTGCATTGTTTTGTAGCTATTTTGAGCAAATGATGGAGCTGAAGATAAAGGTCGTAGACTCAAGAAAAGAGAAAAAAATTGAAGATTTGAAGAGTCGACTCACCGCCCTGCGGCAACTTACACCGCTGGGCGGTCCAGGACGAGGAGTAGGCACTAGCGTTGACGCTGGGCGGTTTTGAGGGAAACCGTCGGGCGGTTCTGAGGCTTATGGGACACCGCCGGGCGGCACACTTGAAACGCCGGGCGGTGGTCCGTTGGGCTTTGGGCCTGTTTTCTGTTGCGCTCCTCACCTATAAATACCCCTATTTCGAGTTAGAGTCAGGCTTAGTTTGTTTCCCTTCTCGCTTGGAGGAAACGCAAAGGATTGGTTGAATTCTTTTCCTGAAGGAACGTTCAGGACTTGGGAAGCGGTGGTCCAACAATTTGTTACTAAATTCTTCCTAATTCCAAAAATTAATCAAGGGAAGCTGAAGATCTATTCGTTCAAACAAGGGATGGAGGAAACTCTCGGGCAAGCATGAGATAAATTCAAAGGTTTGTTGAGGGCGACCCCAGTTCATGGGTTTGATAAAACTTCATACTTGCTTGCGTTCCTTGGAGGTTTGCGCGCTCATTCCAAAATGATGTTAGATGCCTCAGCTGGAGGCAGTATCAATAGAAAAACAAAAGATGAGGCGTATGACTTGATTGAAGAGATGACCTTAAACGAAGTGTTGCAGAGTGAGAGGGGCACGCAAAAAGGAGGACTCTTGCATCTTCCTACTGAAGACGCTGCAGCTGCACAGAATCACTTTCTGAGCCAAAAATTGGACAAGTTGACAACAACTTTGTGATTCATGCGGTGGTGACGATATCAATGGTCAATGTGCTTTCACTGAGGAGATGCAGTAGGATGTNTTGTTCTTAAGGCCTTTATCGTTTAACTCATTCGGTAACTGTTGTTTGTCTTTATTGATACGGGGACGTACAGTAATGTCATGAACTGGTGAGTAATTTCTTGATTTTGCAATACCACCTAGGGATAGGGGTAGGACGATCAATTGCGTTAACTTCTGCTCTATAATGTTGTATTAATTGCTAGGGGAGGCTAGGGATAGCAAGCCAGTAGTTAATATTAGGCTCTTTTCTCTGAGGGATTGGTGTTAAGAGTAGGCTAAGAAAGTCGCATGACAATTAATGAATCAAACTAATATTCAAGAGGATTAGATATGAGAGAGCGGATTAGATGAAATTGTAAACCCCCAACAACATTCATTCATCCATTATTTTCTTTTGTCAATTGAATCAATCTTTTGCATGTTAATATTTTTGTTCGCATATCAAATTAATTATTTTTTATTTTCTAGTCTTATTATTTTAATTCACATGAACGAGAAAGCCTTTTGAGGCTCTTGGGAAGAACGATATTGGGTTTTACCAATTATATTACTTGAACGATTTGGTACGCTGGCCAATCCGTCAACATCTCACTATTGAAAATGTGATTTGGAGGTATGTTTGTAACCCTTCTACTACATTCTTAAGGTGTTAAAATATGCCTTCCTGAGATACAAGCTTTTATTTGAATAATACCAAACTCCATCCTCATAGTCAAGAATTGAAGTTGAATCGGTTGAAGATAAAGAATATAGTTCTTTTCCAAAGTTAACTTGTACTCGACTTCCCCATGTCTGGACTCCCTCAGATTCCTAATGAACATGACCTTGACCTGCAGACTTGATTGGGTAAATCTGATTAATCTGGGTGCTGCAGCTCACATCTTATTTTAGGTATTTAAGCTGTTTACATTGTTTTCCTAGTTATGCCATTTTAGTGGTGAAACGAGTAGTTATTTATTTGTCAATGTTCTTCTCAATTACGTAGATCTTATGGGGCAGATAAATCGAGCTCCATCTGTTTGGAAGCTTGCTTATGAGAACAAACTTTTCCCAAAGGCAACAATGTTTTGATCAGCACATTGCTTGGTCCCTTGATGTTAGAAACTTGTCGGTTGGAGCTGCTCTTATTGCAGTAGTGCATACTCTTCATAGATTCAGAAAACGCATGCTATATTATGGCATTGTGCCAAGATGGATAAAATTGGTTACTGGAGAAACTTGGAAGATTGTGATTGGACAAATGTTTAGCTAAGTAGAATCTCCTTTTGAGGTGAGTAAATTGGTTCTTAGGGCATCAGGAGATTCGGTAATGGAGTGGGTTGAGAAGCCAATTGTTCAGCAATTTCTTCTTAACGAAATTCCATCCAGGTCTGATATTCTAATGCACAGGCTGAACATACTTTTCCCTAGTTTTGCACCTGAAGTTAGATCTCTATCTCCTCCTAAGCCTCTCATTGCAGTCAAGGAAATGTAAACAGTTTTGATATGTATGGTTACTAACTGGCATTTGAACTTTTATTGTTAGTCCAATGTCGTAGAGTGCTGCACAAATAGTGATGCTTAAAAATACATGTACTATATAAGAATTTGGAATATAATTTAACTCTGATGATTCACATTTTACACCTTTTGAAGTAGATGCATATACAATCTGAAGATTACTTTATAAATCTGTTTAGGATTAACTCGTATGTTAAAATTGCATTTTATATTTGAAATAATATTACACATATTTTCATATAGACTTGCTAGCCATAATGTTGTGGTCTTGTTATCAAGATGCTGTAATGAAACATCACAAAATGATACATGTTTTCACCAAGTGTACATGTTTTCTTGAGTTCATATGTTCGGCAACCTGTGAGAACTAAACAATACAAGTGATACATGCCGTTTTCAACCAATTCTAGTGACCATGATTGTGCCTAAACCATAAATCACATCTAAAATAATGATGTGAGCGGAACCTCTAAGACAAGTCTATTTTGGTGCTTCTGCAATCTTAAATACATATTATGGGATTTGTTGATGGCCTGAATTTTTAAAAATGCTTTTTGGTTCTTCCATGGTCAATTCTTTAACCCTAAAGAATTTAGTCGGATTCTTTTTAAAGTTGCGCTTTCTTGGTTGGATTTTTTTGCTGATAAACTGATATGAGCCAATATATTGCTACTGTATGTTCTACTATTAAGAAGTTGATTCATTCCTCACTTTTACATTCGAACCACATTGTAGCTGTTGTTTTACTATTATATAATGAGAAATGGTACTTGAATAAGTATTGATATAGATGTTGATTAATATATATTTATATTTAATCTTAACCTATATATGTACTCCACATATTGGCAACTTGATTAAGTTCATGCATTTCAGCAGTGAGAGCTAGAAAATTCCTCTACTTAACTAATCAAAATTGGCTACATAAGAATTTAAGTGTTTATTTACAATTTACTTTTGTTACCTTTTTTTTCCTTCAATTTGCAATTATTTGGTTTTATACTTAGTATCCATTCTCTGCCTAGTTAATTGTAGTTTTTAGATTCTTTGCAATTGGTTCTTGGTAGATAGTTCTGCATCTGCACCTGTAATCCACTATACAACAAGCTTGTTTTGACAATCAGCCAAAGGTCCTAGTAAGTTTTCTAGAGAAAAGGTGAGAAGTATTCACATTTTATCTTATACATAATGCTTACCTATGTGATTCATAAAGTTTATTTTCATTAAAGCATATAAAAAGAATATACTTTATGACAATGTTTTTTTGGTTGTGTTTATTTGATATGCTTTTGACATGCTTCAACCTTGTCTCAGCACAAATCTTGTCTATTGTTTCAACAAATCCTCAATTCTCGCAGTCATTTTCTTGACAAGATATGCTTTTAAGCATGCGAACAACTCAAATTAGGGAAGGAAAATTAGGTAGCACAAATTAGGGAGCACATTACTAGCAACAAATATTGTGAAATTTGGATTTGATCTTTGATAGGAACCCAAGAAAGAATTCAGAAAATCATTAATTCTTTAATGAAAGAATACCTTTGAAAGGTATCCTAAATTATGGGGTTATTACTTTATCCAAAAAATCAGAAGATGGAATTGGTATCATTTCCTCTTCTTTTTGCATACAACTACAGGTGTTGTAGCATAAACCCACCCTCAATGAGTTTCATGACTTACCTATACATTAAGATAACACATTTTATTTCCTAGACTACCATTACTAAGTACTTTCCTAACATTATCTTGCAAGGAGTAGTGATGGAAATTCAATTATCGAATGTTTACTGTTGTACTTTGTTATTACTTATCCCTAAAGGAAAAGTTGTAACACATATTAATTTAGCCTTGTATTAACTACTGGCTAATTTCTCGTTAATTGGTATGCATACAGAACATGGATGATGCTCCACCAAATCGTTCATGGATGTACGATAGGTGTTATAGAGGAAGAGGTGCTTTAAAAGAGTCATTTGTATTGGGTGTTGAAGAGTTTATAATTAAAGCTTGTCAACAAGAACGTTATCAAAGATATGGGGGGCTTCGATGTCCATGTTTAAAGTGCGATTGTACAAAGATTCTGAATGAAAGAGTAGTGAAGGTTCACCTCTACAAAAACGGTTTCAAGCCTAATTATTTCATTTGGGAGGATCACGGGGAAACCATGCCAGAAGTTGATTTAGATAATGATGTCACTTTGAGGGGTGTGGGGACTTTAGGTGAACCAAATGAACAAGTTATGACGTTGGAAGACATGGTGCATGATGCTCTTATGCAAAGACAATTGTTCCATACATCAAATTCTTCTAACCTGGACGAGGCTCCAAATGAAGAAACTCAAAGGTTTTATAACCTTTTGTTGGAGGCAAATACGCCTTTGTACGAAGGAGCATCAGATTCCACATTATCAATGTGTGTGAGGCTTTTAGCTTGCAAGTCGAATTGGAATATTCCTAACCAATGCTTAGATTTCATTGCAAATATGGTTCTGGATGCAACACCCATAAAATCTGGTTTGCCGAAAACTTACTACGATGCAAAAAAGATAGTGTCGAAGCTGGGATTACAGTCGTAGAGGATTGACTGTTGCGTGGATGGTTGCATGCTATTCTATGATAATGATTATGGAAAGAATGATGGAGCGTTGGTTGAATGAAAATTTTGTGGAAAGCCAAGGTATCAACAACACAAGACAGGAGCAAGTTCTAAAAAACAAGTTCTTGTTAAATCCATGTTCTATTTGCCAATAATTCCAAGACTCCAAAGAATGTATGCCTCAAAAGAAACTGCAACAGAAATGACATGGCACCATCACAATAGGTCGTCAAATGGGGTTTTGCGTCATCCATGCGATGGAGAGGCATGGAAGCACTTTGATAGAGTACATCCTGATTTTGCCATTGAGCCACGAAATGATCGACTCGGTTTATGCTCCGATGGATTTAATCCATATGTGCAAGCATCAAATATACCATATTCATGTTGGCCAGTAATTGTGACGCCGTACAATCTTCCTCCACATATGTGCATGTCTAAACCGTACATGTTTTTGACTTGTCTCATTCCGGGGCCATGCAATCCAAAGGTAGGCATTGATGTATACCTAGAGCCCTTGATAAATGACTTGAAAAAGTTGTGGAGTGGTGTCCAAACATACGATATTTCAAGGCGACAAAACTTTATCATGAAGGCAATGTTAATGTGGACAATTAATGATTTTCCTGCTTACGGTATGCTCTTTGGATGCAGCACCCATGGTAAATTGGCTTGTCCACATTGCATGGAGCATTCAAAGGCTTTTAGATTATACCATGGGCGAAAAAATTTGAGGTTTGACTCCCATCGGTGGTTTTTACCAAATGAACATCCTTTTAGGAGAAATAGGAATGCTTTCAAAAAGGGGGAAGTGGACATGGAAGACGCGCCACCTTATGTGACGGGAACCGAAGTTTGGAATAGAGTTAATGGTTATCCTAAAGTAACGGAATATGGTGCACCAAGAATATATGGATATGGTGAGTGGCATAATTGGACGAAAAAGAGCATATTTTGGGATCTATCATATTGGAAGGATAATTTGTTAAGGCATAATCTTGATTTCATGCATATTGAGAAGAATTTCTTTGACAACATTTTTAATACTGTGATGAATGTTAGTGGGAAGTCAAAAGACAATGAAAAGGCCCGAATGGATTTAGGTTTGTATTGTAGACGAAAAGACTTGGAGCTCAAACCAAGGTGGTCGTCATTCCGGGAGGGAATCTACTCGTTGGCTAAGTGACGAAGAATTGAGATCAGCTCATGTTCATGTCTTGATCAATTGCAATGAAGTTCAACCTTATCTTGAGTAAGGCTCCAAATACATTACTTTATTCAAGTTGTTGTTGATATCTATTAGATTGACATTGACCGAATATTGTCATACCTATGAACAACTCATTCTTACATACCTATCAACTTTCTGAGTCAAACAGTTCGACATACATACATGCCAATTTCCCATTGTGGTTTAGGCAAAAAGTACGACTTCAAATAATTCTTCCTCATTAATTTCTTCCTTAATTATTTAATCATTACATTATTCAATAGTTTTAAATACTTTATGGTTGTAGGTTCATGACTAGCCTTTAAGTGTGAGGAACCAACATCTAAGAGATTTATCACATGCTCCTTTAAGATGTGTAAAAGAATGGCATACCTACTTTGTGAATGGATATAAATTTCATACCCATGTATGGAGTTAGGGCAAGAGGACTATAAATAGTGGGGTTCATGTTAAAGGCCTTACAGAAGGGGGTGAAGATGATTTCTATGGTGTCATTAAGCACATATATGAGCTCGAGTACAACACCTCAACCATTGAAAAAAATATTGTATTATTTTATTGTGATTGGTTTGATCCATCAAGAACAGGGACAAGAGTGGATTCAAAGTATGACATTGTGGATATTCGAATGGATAAAAGATACGACTTGTTTGATCCTTTTATAATTGCACATAATGTACAACAAGTGTATTATGTACCATATCCTGCATCACGCACGGACAAACGGGGTTGGTGTGTTGCAATAAAGACTAAACCTAGAGGTTGTATAGATTTTAATGAGGTAGAATCTGAGGTGCCATACCAAGTGGAGGAAATGTCACATGGTAATGACATGATTGAAGTTGAAGAAGTTATCCGATTGCAAGATATAGAAGCCAGTCTTCAAGAAGTGGACCCCAACAATGTAACATCAGTTGAAGTATATATGAATGAAGAGACAAGTGAATCAGAAGAAGAATGTAGTGAAGAGGGACAAAGTGAAGATGAGGACGAAGATTCATTTCACACTTCTAGCAGTGAATAGAGTTAGGATGTTATGGTGTACCCATGGGTGATCATAAACCCATACTTTTAGAGTGGAGAAAGAAGAAGTGATGAAATCATTTATGTAATTGCACTTTGCATGTTGTTTGGACACCATTTGTGTTTGAGTAGTTATTATGCTAATTATAATTTATTCTTGAATGGTTTTGTGTGGATTAAAGTTTTTGGACATCATTCTTCTCTTAATTTTCCTTTCCATTCAATTGTAAAAATAAATTGACCCAACAATTTTGTTTTTATGTTGAAGAATATGGCAACAGGTGGTTGTGACCCTCCTATTACGCCTTCAGGAAACTCCGATTAGGAGAAGGGGAAGAAGAAAGTTTATCGGGTGAAGTTGATGTCTTGTTTCAATAATGTAAGTACTTCAAGTAGTCAACCATCTACACCTACCTCCACTGCTAGATCTGTTCCACCACCATTGGCAGTTCCCGGTTTAACACCTACTCCACCATCTATTCCACCTTCATTGGAAGTTCCTGCCTTCACACCTAGTCCACAACAAGTAGCTGCTGATCAATGGAGATCACCCTCCCCCCATGTTGGTTCTAACCCAACAACTCCCACAAATATTGCACCAACACCTCCTACACGGGATGGAGTTCCACAATCAAGTTCAGCGGCAAATTTTGAAGATTTTTCCAACAATCGTCCAATCATTAAACCTATTGGAGGAGGGTAACAAAAATTGAATTTTATATAGCTAATTGTATAATAATGTATTATTCTAATATTTGACTGTTATTTTGGTATAGGTTTTATCCAACAAAAACAGCATCGAAAGCAATCACAGCCACCATTAAAGGACAATTTGATGAGCCATGGGTGACATGGGGACAAATCCCTCAGACTCGCAGAGATATTTTCTTTGAGCGTTTTAAGGTACACTTGTGTTTAAGCACTCTTCTCTGTTTGTTAGGAACCTAAATTGATTGTGGAATCTGGCTTATCAACATAAATTTATTGTGGAATGAAAGTGACGAGGGAGCTCTAACCCCTTAAGGAATAAAGAGTTATCAGATTGGAGAGGAAACTCTTTTCACATGTATAGAGTTATTTTTCCCGTGCGTGATTGTATGATATATGTTTGTTAGATTAGGTGTATGAAAAACTATCTATGATAAGTTTTCAGTTTCAGTGTTTTTAAAATTCCCATTTTTAGATTGGGTGCAAAGTTTATTTTCAGCTATTGATAATTTATGTAAGATATGCACAAAAAGAAAGTAACTGACAGAACCCTTGCAATCACTAAATATGTGACTGAGAACTATTTAGATCTAAAATAAAAGGGGCTCTTATTCTTCTAAGTATATGAATCCAACTTTTCAGACTTCAGGGGTAATTCCATATTTAAAATACTTGGTTAGCATAGTAAAAGCTGCTTCAGCTAAAAACCAATAAATTTGGACAACAAAAATATCCCAATTCTTTTCTTTTAACTACAAATCTGCGAGTTGATTTTAGTCGGATCAAAATAATATTTTTTTTTTGTGTGAGAAGATATCTTCCATCAAAAATATTAACGGTATTGACAACAATGTAATGCAACAAAACTAAGTATACTACTTACAAACTGATCTTCAAAATCACCCATAAACATTCAAATCTTGTTAGTTCCGTTTTCCATTTCATTACTAATACTCTCAAACTGTTCAAGTCTAATTCCTAGAAAAGAAGTCTCAAAAACACAAATTCCTTCACACAAGCCTAGATGAACATTCTAAACTACATTCAATACACTAGCTTAGATGCTTCTCCTATTGTTCTCTAATTAAAATTAGAATTTCACTATGATAATGCATGTTGACCTTAATACAAAACTTTTTGTGTGGATAGTTGAAGTAAAACTCCAATTTAGATGGGAAAACAACACACGAGAAATACTTAAGAAAGTGCATCTAAGTTTTGTCCTTGGAGATATCACATTCAACTGAACAAACCTTATTTGGGATGAAGGTAGAATTATGATCAAGCCCTCTCTTTCTTCTATTCCCACTAGGACCAGATCCTGGTGCTTCCTCTTCAGGAATTGAATCCTCAACCTGAGATTGTTCACCATTAATCTGACTCTCCTTGATCGGATTATAATGTGGTGGGTACCCTAAGTTAGCCACATCAGCAGACCCTTGTAGGACAAAAGAGGCAACAACAACCATTTCTGAAAAGCCCCTGCTTGCATAGGAGTGAACCTTGGGGACCATGCCCCCTACATTTAAGTCAGACATGTATTGAACAAGGTGCGAAGTGTTGGTAATTCCTTGGTTTTCCAGAACAAGAGGGTAAGAAGAGTTGGCATTGGCAAAGTTGGTATGAGAAACCATTGAGGAGCCTCCAAAAGTTTGAGCCTGACTCAAGGAAACAAGTGGATCCCAAGCGGAAGAAGCAATAAAAGGGTTAGCAACATCAGAAGGCTTGGCCATAGACACCGAACTAATAGCCATTTCTGAAACATTAACATTGGCAACACTGAGACCTGAAGATGGACAAGTCAGAATGTTCTCATTTCCGTTTTGAAACCCCATGGCATTTTCCAGACCCCCCATCTGAACAAACTCAACAGTCCCTAAATAGTCACAATCGAGCAAGTAACCTATTTATATATAATACACCAATCAATCAGACTCAAACAGTTTCATCACATCAGAACTGCATCTAGAAATAAACAATAGCATATGATTAAAGGGTAAAGTGAATTTTGACTAAGTTGTAAGCATAAGAAAGCCATCTTACATTTTCCCCCACACAAGTTGGTGATATTCATTCTTATCATCTTCTGTGTTCTTTCAAGAACTATAAAACTTGAAAATGTGGAGAAACTGTTTCCCACAAAGGTTTCAGCTCTTAAACACACTTCATAGTCTATTGCAGACTGAATTAAATAGGGATACTTCTTGTAAATTCCATCAACACCAACATTCAAGTATGGAAGAATTGTCTTTGTCAACCACATATATGCCCTGTCTTCCAGAAATGACTAGGAGTTAACAAAAATCATAGTGAGTGAATGACATGGACATGTCTTAAATTTCCAAGCATTGCCCTTTGATGTTGGCCACTGTTCCCTATTGTCTTGCTTGTGTCAACCATGCCCTTATCACCACTCCGAAGCATATTTTGATTCCAATCATTTTGTAAATGTCATGTTCAATTGAAAATCACTGGTGTAAAAGATATTTGGTTGTAACTGTCTTTCTTGAACTACAATCCTTAGCTAGTTAGGACTTTCCGTAACTTGCTGATAGATTAAAATAACAAGTAGTAATATCAGAACAAGTGGTTGGGAATGATGGGAATACTGAACCAGATATATAAGAGATCGCTCGTCAATCTGGACAATATTGGTTATAGATAGAAGTTTCTCATTTTACACTGTTATCTTTTCTTTTTTTTCCCCTCCTTGTTCTTGCAGTTATCATTATCAACTTAGCATCCTTGCATTTACTTATAACTTTTCTCATAAAGTGCTTCAGAATATCCTTCACTAAAAATGCATCTGACACTATAAAATCTATATATTTCACTAAAAGATAGAAAACAAGAATGCATCATGCATGTCAAGGTGTGTGGATGAGGAAGTCTGCTTGTGTATATTAATATTAGCTCGCAGTTCTACCAAATCAATGCATTAAAGGAACCCTTATCATGTTAATTTATGCTTGTTTTTGTTGAACTCATTCTAGTGTTAACAGATTTTAGGCTCACTTTTACTATGTCATGTGTACTTTTCTGTTATGAATGTGAGTAAAAGGATTTAAATATTTATGAGTGATGAGTGAATGGTTGAATATAATTTTTCCATGCTGTTGACTATTGTTTGTTCCAACTTCAATAATGCTATATTATGGTTTTTCTTCCTAAATATCAGAGAAAGGTATCATGGATGATTGAGGATGAAGAAAAGATAAAAAAGAATTTCCATACCAAAGCATCTCATAGATTATCTGAGATGTTTAAAAAAGCTCGAAATCTAGGGAAAAGACCTTATTGGATGGGAGAGGAGGTTTGGAATGCACTATTGGAGAAGTGGAACATGCCAGTGTATAGACAAAAGTGTGAAACCGCAACGGCGATTGTTTGCACACTGGGGGATCCATTAGCGTGCATAAGCATGCTATTCGTCTAGTATGATGACATCAACTCAATTTTACATTCTACCCATTAATTTAACAAATATTTGTTGTTAAGAATTTACATCTTCTTTGGTTACAGTCACAGGAGCTTGGTCGGACAGTCCACGTCGATGAAATTTTCCAACAAACACATATTCGAGCATAAACAGGACAATTTGTCGATGAAAGGTCTAGGCGGACACATGTTAGTTTCTACTAAGTCTATTACATTCTTTATTAGGTTTTAAATGTTATGTCTATCTATTTAACAATAATCATTTATTCATTTTACAAGAACAGTTTCAAGGTAGATTTTCTCAAGTAATATCTGAGGAAAGATTGAGGAACCAATGTTGGTTTGAGGTTGTCGGTGGAAGGTACAAGGAGCGGGTATATGGCATTGGAAATGTCAGTGGTTGAGATGACTGTGTCGATAGTTACGTACAACAGACACAGGCATCTTCTTCTTAGCAACCGCATGTACATAACATTTCTAACCTTGAAAATATAGTGGCAACCCATGATCAGCAACTTCAACAGATCACTTCTAAATTTGAAGGCTTTATTGGTGCCATATTGCATTACCTTCCGCTTCCTGCAGCAGCAACAACACAAGAATTTCTTCAATCCCAAAATCAACAACAAACTAATGTTCAGCAACCTCAACAACCACAAGAGGATCAACCACAAGAGGATCAACCACAGTAGGATCAACCACACCATTCAGCAGAACATGGACATCGTTATGAACCACATACTACTTATGTTTTAGAGTAGGGCTTAATAATGAAACTTAGAACTTATTTGAACTTATTGTTCTATTGACAATTACAAAAACTTCTCTTTGATCTCTATTAATGACTAATGTTTGAGTTAAGACATATATGTGAAATGTATGAATGGATAAAATGGGCAGGTCTGTTGTGATTTGATCACTGTTATAATGTGTTATTTAAGTGATTCAAAATGGCCAGGTATGTCATTAATGTAACTGTATAAAAAAATTATAAATATGTTCTATACGGATGTTTCGTATATAACTTATATATATATTATATACGGATTATCCGTATATAACTTATAAATATGTTATATACGGATTATCCGTATATAATATATAAATACTTTATATACGGATTATCCGTATCTAACTTACATACGGATCATCCGTATCTAACTTACATACGGATCATCCGTATATAAGTTACATACGGATCATCCGTATCTAACTTACATATGGATCATCCGTATCTAACTTACATACGGATGATCCGTATATAACTTACATACGGATCATCCGTATATAACTTACATACGGATCATCCGTATATAACACTAGCTACGACTATTTTATATACGGATTTTTGACCGTATGTAATCCGTATATAACCACAACTTATATACAGATTTTCCACGTCACCGCCTGGCGGTTTCCCTCAGAAACGCCCAGCGCCAATCGCCATGCCTACTCCTCGCCCTGGACCACCCGACGGTTTAAGTGTGTCGTCGGACGGTGCGTCGACTCTTCAAATCTTTATTTTTCTGCTCTTTTCTTGAGTCTACGACCTGTATCTTTAACTCCAATCTTCACTTTCTTAAAATAGCTACAAAACAATGCAAAACAAGTATAATATCGCTAAAAATAGCTTTTGACTCTCTACAGACTCATTTATTGAGTTTTGCTTGATTCTAGGCTCATTCCAAGTAGTAAAGGGCATAATTCGGTCCAAATTGACATATGAAAATAACTATTTTTCAACCTTCATC
>NW_014543121.1:442814-446344 GCF_000741045.1 Vigna radiata var. radiata | reverse complement strand
TGAAAATAACTATTTTTCAACCTTCATCAACACCCCAAACTTAGAATTTTGCTTGTCCTCAAGCAAAACAAAACAAAACAACACACAAAACAAAACTTGGCTTTTATACTGTTTCATCCAATGCCTCAACAATCCCAAGGTACATGACAAAACTACTCAATTCAATATTCTCAGTGAAATCCAAAGTAAGGTCCATGCATGCTTTCAATCTAGAGATTGTACAACAGATGTTATACATTATGAATGACCAATCCACTAAGCAAAAATGTACTCATGAAAATCAACAGTTCATACCAAGCAAGTGTTTCACTCAATCACTCAAGTGTTTAAGGTGACACTCCACTCTCTGTTGTTCACAAGTTACATGAAACAAAATTGTCATTCATCTCAAACAATCAACATCCTTACATGCAAATGCCATCAAAAGGACTTTTTCAAGGCTTGTAATGAGGTTGGGCTAACAAGAAAAATTGGTTTTTCTAGAATGCAAAATCCTTGAGTCAAGAGATCTAACAAAATATTCAACATTTAGGCACAACTCTCTCAATAGTGTCTCTCATTCCCAACTTCTTTCCTTTTCTTTTCTTTTTCATTGAGCTCATCTTCATGCTTTTCTACTTTTCTTTTCTTTTTCTCATGTATTTTTCTCTTTTCACAACAATTGAGCTCAATGCCTTTCACTTGCTTTTTCAATTTTTCCCCGTACAACCCCAAACTTGAACCTTTTCATCACAAACAATTAAGCTCATCCCAACTCAAGGTAAAGAATTTCAAAACAAGGGTTCACATACTGTTTAAGGCTAAGGTTCGAAAAGGATATAATATTTCAAGCACTTTGGGTGAAAATTGGGCTAGAGAAGGGTTTCCAAAAATGGCCTTGATCATATGACATTCACATGCAATTCAATTGATCATCAAGATTAAGGCAATATCATTCATGTTTTCCTGTGAACAATGCATACATCAATAAAAACTCTGGAGCTAAAAAACTCACACACATGCTTTCTCACACAAAATTCATTCATACACCCTGCCTAGCATCATGACCACAATCATAAATTCATCACACATCTATTTCCTGGATATCAACATGCATTACAACTCAATTCTTATCCACATCAAATAATCATCAAATAGATCCACCATGCACGTCAGTCAGTCAAACATTTTCAGAACATGTGTTAAAGACAAGAGTACACACCAAAATTAAAATTCAACCTATTCTAAGAAATAAATAAAAAAAAACTAAAATAAAATAAACCAAAAAAATAAAAGTAAAAGGAAGAAAAACTAAATCCTGTCTATGGACATCCCTTAGTAGATGTTTGCTATCAGCCCATGTTGTCATCGGAGTCCTGTTGACTCTCATCATTCTAGTCCTCAAAGTTCTCCTCCTCAGTGTTTGGAGCTCCAGCTTCTCCAAAACCACTACTCTGCTCCTGCTGCTCAGGCCATGCCACAACTGTATGAAACTCATCCATGGTCCATCTGTGCTCTGATGGCTGGTCATATAATCCAATGATCATCTCAGTCGTCGCCACCTGCCCTCTGTGAAGGGCCTCCATCCGGGCCTCCATCATGGACATGTATATGTCCATCATCTGGAAGGGCTCCGCGTTCTGAACTGATACCTCATAGGGCACCTGCTCCTGCTGAGCTGCAGCTCTCCTACGACGCCTTCGGGGTGTTGCCCCTGCTGCATCTGCTGCTCCTGCTGCTCCGGCCACAGCACAAAACTAGTGGAAATACGTTGCATCAATGGCATTTCTCAGTCTCTCATATGGGGGAACTACAATGTTCACCCCAGCCTGCTGGCACAGAAAAGTGATCAAAGATGGATGCCCTAATGGCATCCTGCTACTAACGGTCATAGCACAACTCCTAATCTCGTCGGCAATGATTTGGCCGACATTTACCTCCATCGGTCTCACAAGCAGAAAATGAGACGAACCCTATGAATCGTGATATCTGAGATGTGGGAGCACGGTTGGATATTGGCATGTGTGAACGCCATACAGTATCGGGCTAAACGTATCATATGCAACCGTCGAATGTTCACCGATGCACCGCTAGCATTAGTCTGAAAGTGCCTACCAGGAAGACACACAACCTCCTCAATTTCAGCTACATTACTAAACAAACCAGTATGTGCCGCATACTGGCACTGCTCCCCTGGCCACTCTGTTGCCAAAAAGCTGTTGATGGTATCGGGGTCATAACTAATAGTCTGCCCCCTCACAAAGCTCAAATATCTTCTAGCAGCCACTCCTCCTCTAGGCACCTCATTAGTGTAGAATTCTTTCATTAACTCCACACTGGCAGGTGTCGGGTAAGTCTTCAACCTCTCCCAATCTCTCCTCAAAATCTCCTCTTCAAATTCAGGAGTCAAGTCAGGTATGAAGAAAGCTTTTCTCTCCATTAGCAACCTCCTTTCTTGCACAGTTGCATAGTGTTCCTCATGCTGTTTGGAGAGGAACCTCTGTGAGTCGAATCCTCTCGAGCTTTTTGGCATCTTCCTTTTACCCCCAGTATTTATTCCCCTGCGTGATGTTGATGCCATTTCTACAATGAATACAATTTGCCAAAAACCACAGAGATCTATTGTTAGAAGTTAATGCATCCACAAACACTTTCAAACCCAACAAAATTTACAACTAATGGTGTACAGGTTCCCACTTTCACAATGCAAAATAAATCACAAAAGCATAGCAGACCGCCCGGCGGTACAAAGGCTTACCACCCGGTGGTATGCACCAGTTTGAATATCGTCCGGCAGCAGAGGCATACCGCCCGGCGGTGAGAGGGGTTTTCAAAAAATTTTCACCAAATCAACCCTAATCTCCACTCAAATGTTGATTCCTACCATGCCAACCAATTTCAAACAATTTAAACGGTCCATAAGAGTTCCCAATTCAACAATCCATGCAAAGAATCTCAAAACCCTAAGTTACCAAACTCCTAAGCATGTTCATCAAGAATTTCAAAATTAGGAACTAACAAATGAAATTTCACAACTTACATGAGTGGATATATGAATGCTAGCAACAAATCCTTCAATTGATGATGGAAGACTCTAAATGCACACTCCCACCAAGAAAAACCCCCAAATATGAGCAAGAACTAAACTTTTTGTGAGTGGGTGTTTAGAAAGTGTAAAGAAATCTCTTAAAAACCCTCTTGGAAGTGCAAATTTGGAGCAAAGTGTAGGGAGACCTGATGAAGGTTGAAAAACAGTTATTTTCATGTGTCAAATTGGACCTAATTACGCCCTTTACTACTTGGAATGAGCCTAGAATCAAGCAAAACTCAATAAATGAGTCTGAAGAGAGTCAAAAGCTGTTTTTAGCGATTTTATGCTTGTTTTGCATTGTTTTGTAGCTATTTTTCAGAAAGTGAAAAATCGAGTTAAAGATACAGGTCGTTGACTCAAGAAAAGAGCAAAAAAATGAAGATTTGAAGAGTCAATGCACTGCCCGGCTGCACACTTAAACCGCCGGGTGGTCCAGGACGAGGAGTAGGCATGGCGATTG
>NW_014543121.1:438699-442064 GCF_000741045.1 Vigna radiata var. radiata | reverse complement strand
TTGTCTTTATTGATATGGGGACGTACAGTAATGACATGAACTAGTGAGTAATCTCTTGATTTTGCAATACCACCTAGGGATAAGGGTAGGACAATCAATTGCGCTAACTTCTGTTTATAATGCGGTATTAATTACTAGGGGAGGCTATGGATAGCAAGCCAGTAGTTAATATTAGGCCCTTTTCGCCGAGGGATGTGGTTAAGGGGAGGCTAAGAAAGTCGCATAACAATTAATTAATCAAACTAATATTCAAGAGGAGTAGATAAGAGAGAGAGGATTAGATGAAATTGTAAACCCGCAACAACATCCATTCATCCATTGTTTTCTTTTGTCAATTGAATCAACTTTATTGTGCATGTTAATATTTTTGCTCTCAAATCCAATTTATTAATTTATTAATTTTTATTTTCAAGTCTTATTATTTTAATTCACGCGAAAGAGAAAGCCATTCGAGTCTCTTGGAAAAACGATACTTGGTCTTACCATTTATATTACTTGTACGATTTGGTACACTTGCCAATTTGTCAACAAGTTTTTGGCGCCGTTGTTGGGGACTCGAGGTTTATTTTTCTAGTAGTGTGAATTGATTGAATTTGAATTGGTGTAATTATTTTTGTTTTATTTTTCTTTTATTGCGTTTTGTTTTATTTTTCTGTAAAAGTGCTTTTAGGGTGTGTTTCTTGTGTATGCAGGAAACGATACATACTAGAAGCAAGAAAAACCAACAACCTCTTTTAGAAGGTCTACCATACTTGAGGAGAAAGAGACGTTACCCACGTGAGAGATCTCTTTCTCCAGAAGCTACTTCGCATTCTTCACTTGAGACTTGTGCACCAGAGCTTGAGGAGATGGCCAACCAACCTCCTCCCAGACGCACTTTAGGGGATACAGCTAATACAGTTGGCCCCCTGAACTTTAACAGCATTGTAGTTCTAGCAGACAACACAACCAGCATGGTGATGAGTCCGACACTCATTCAGTTAGTCCAGAACAACCAATTCCATGGGTTGTCAAATGGAAATCCTTACAAGCATTTGACGACCTTTGGTGAAATCTGGAGTGACGGACGACAGAGTCAAACTTAGTTTCTTTCCTTTTTCTCTTGGAGGAAACGCAAAAGACTGGTTGAATTCTTTCCTGGAAGGAACATTTAGGACGTGGGAAGCAATGGTCCAACAATTTATTACTAAATTCTTCCCACCACCAAAAATTAATCAAGGGAAGTTGGAGATCTCTTCTTTCAAACAGGGGATGGAGGAAACGCTTGGGCAAGAATGGGAGAGATTCAAAGGTCTATTGAGGGCGACCCCAGTTCATGGGTTCGATAAAACTTCATATTTGCTTGCGTTCCTTGGAGGTTTGCGCACTCATTCTAAAATGATGGTAGATGCCTCAGTTGGAGGCAGTATTAATAGAAAAACAGAAGATGAGGCGTACAATTTGATAGAAGAGATGACTCTAAATGAAGTAACGCAAAGTGAGAGGGACACGCAAAAAGGAGGACTCTTACATCTTCCTACCGAAGACGCTGCAGCCGCACAGAATCACCTCCTCAGTCAAAAACTGGACAAGTTGACAAAGATCATCTCCGAACTTCCTCGGGAACATAGAAATATCTCTCAAGCTCAGCAACTTTGCGATACATGTGGTGGTGACCATATTAATGGTCAATGTGCTTTTACGGAAGAGATGCAGCAGGACGTGAATTCCATGGGGGCCCAATTTCAGTACAAGCAGGGAAATTTCAACCAAGGTAACTCTGACCAAGGTTGGAAAAATCATCAAAGCATTGGGCAAAGCCAAAAGAATTCGTTTAGACAAGGAAGTAACTTCCAGCAACAACCTTCTCCCTTATGGCAGCAAGTAAGCAGCTTAACTAAGACAGTCAGAGAACTAACTGATAGGTTTGATAAATTTTTGAAAGTCTATGAGTCTCAACAAGCGAGTGATCAGGCAACCTTTAGATCACTAGAGACACAAATAGGAAAGCTCTCTAAGGGGGTTGAAACCACATAGAAACATCAATTTCGGGCTAATACTGATGTTAACCCAAAAGATGAATGCAAAGTTGTTACAACAGGAGGAAAAAGGAAGTCAGAGGAGGAAACAATTGAGATCGAAAGCAGTGATGACGAAGAGGAGGAAAGGATTGATACTGAGCATAAGAAAGGCGAAGAGAAGAAAGCTGAAAGAGAAAAGGAGAAGGAAGAAATTAAAGAATCACTCTGCAATATTCTCAATGAGGCACCCATTAATCCTATAACATCTTCACAAACTTCTGAATGTGATGAGAAGATCAAGTACTATCTGGGAAAGTTACTTGATCTGGGCTATGAAGAAAATCAGGAGCAGTGGGTGAAACCCCGGAAGAAAAACCATCCACAGAAACTCAAAGATTCAGGAGCTTTGACCCTTCCTTGCATTATCAATGATGTAGATTTAGGAGAGGCTTTGATTGATTCAGGATCAAGCATTAATTTGATGCCTCTCAGTGATTTCAGGAAGATAAAAGGGGTAAGATTAAAACCCACCAAAGTGATCCTGATGGTGGCGGATGGGTCTATGAAGAAACCTGTTGGAATGGTGGAAAATGCAATTGTGTGGATTGATGAGTTGGAATTTTTTATTGACTTCATAGTTGTGGATATGATCAATGAAGGAAAAAATTCATTAATCCTAGGAAGACCGTTCATGCGAACCTCCAAGATGGTTATACGTATCCATGATGGAGGAATAAAGTTAAAGGATTATGATCGAGTGTTGCTTTATGGCTCTAAAGAAACTGTACAGAGGGCAATCAGGAAAGTCAAGTATAAAAGAGCCAAAAGTGAAGCTGTAGAGGAAGACAAATCCACAGGTATTAATTTTCATTACAATTGTAATGTTTTGCATATTCATGAGAAAGGGACGATGTGCAAGAAGGAATCAATCTCCTTAGAGGAGACATCATTCTTGCGAGGCTTTTCAATGCGATTCAAAGACAAGAAGTGGATTGTCAACAGGTGATTGAGAGATGACGGAATGATGGAGATTAGAAGACCATATTCAACAATAATCAAGAAGGTGGACCGCAGAAAAGTGAGCCGGTGGGACGATGAAGATCCCAACGTGAAGAAGAGTTGAATTTGTTGGAAATCAATTTTTGTATTTTTAGAACAATTTTCTTTTGTGGTCTTTTGTTTTATTTTTCGTTGGAACATGTACTTTTTGAATTTTATGAACAATTTTTGGGTAGCATCTACTGAGGGATGCTAAATTTTTGGTATCCATTGCAGGATATCTAGAAGGTGCACCTACTGATGGGTGGTGGAAGGAAGTGCACTTACTGACAAGTGCCAACCAGGTTTGGGTCAGGCTCGTGACGT
>NW_014543121.1:436312-437494 GCF_000741045.1 Vigna radiata var. radiata | reverse complement strand
TCATGTGACTTGTGAACAATAGAGAGTTGGAGTATCACCTTAAACACTTGAGTGATTGAGTGAAACACTTGTCTAGTATGAACTGTTAATTTTCATGAGTGCATTTTTGCTTCGTGGATTGGTCATTCATAATGTATAACATCTGTTGTGCAATCTCTGGATTGAAAGCATGCATGCATTTTATTTTGGAATTCACTGAGAATATTGAATTGAGTAGTTTTGTCATGTACCTTGGGATTGTTGAGGCATTGGATGAAAAAGTATAAAGCCAAGTTTTGTTTTGTGTGTTTTGTTTTGTTTTGCTTGAGGACAAGCAAAGTTCTAAGTTTGGGGTTGTTGATGAAGGTTGAAAAACAGTTATTTTCATGTGTCAAATTGGACCTAATTACCATCTTTACTACTTGGAATGAGCCTAGAATCAAGCAAAACTCAATAAATGAGTCTGAAGAGAGTCAAAAGCTGTTTTTAGTGATTTTATGCTTTTTTGCATTCTTTTGTAGCTATTTTTGAGAAAGTGAAAAATGGAGTTAAAGATACAAGTCGTTGACTCAAGAAAAGAGCACAAAAATGAAGATTTGAAGAGTCAACGCACCGCCCGGCGGCACACTTAAACCGCCGGGCGGTCCAGGACGAGGAGTAGGCATGGCGATTGACGCTGGGCGGTTCTGAGGGAAACCGCCGGGCGGTGGCGATTGTCGCCGGGCGGTTTGGAGGATTGTGGCAAACCGCCGGGCGGCACATTTAAACCGTCGGGCAGTGGCTCGCCTGGCCTGGGCCTGTTTTCTGACGCGCTCCTCACCTATATATACCCCTACTGCGAGTTCAGAGTCATTCTTTTGATAGGAGAGGATGGCCAGACCTAATTTTGCTCTCTGGAGAGGATCTCTTGGATGCTTAGGCTCCTTTTCATCTTTTCTAGGGTTTGCTCTTCCATTCTTCTTCATTTTTTCATCTAGTTTCACCATGTCTATGGTGAACTAAACCCTATTTTTGTTGGGGTAAACAATGTAATCTTTTGATACTCTCTTTTATTGAAACTCTTGATTATTTATATGATCTCCATATGTTTTGATTGATAATTGTTGGTTTATCATCTGTGCTTAAGGCCTTTATCGTTTAACTCATTTGGTAACTAATGTTTGTCTTTATTGATATGGGGACGTACAGTAATGACATGAACTG